>NC_091625.1:103710636-103890636 GCF_027580195.1 Bos mutus
AAGCAAGGCTTCAGCAATATGTGAACCGTGAACTTCCTGATGTTCAAGCTGGTTTTAGAAAAGGCAGAGGAACCAGAGATCAAACTGCCAACATCTGCTGGATCATGGAAAAAGCAAGAGAGTTCCAGAAAAACATCTATTTCTGCTTTATTGAATATGCCAAAGCCTTTGACTGTGTGGATCACAACAAACTGTGGAAAATTCTGAAAGAGATGGGAATACCAGACCACCTGACCTGCCTCTTGAGAAATGTGTATGCAGGTCAGGAAGCAACAGTTAGAACAACAGACTGGTTCCAAATAGGAAAAGGAGTACGTCCAGGCTGTATATCATCACCCTGCTTATTTAACTTATATGTAGAGTACATCATGAGAAATGCTGGACTGGAAGAAACACAAGCTGGAATCAAGATTGCCGGGAGAAATATCAATAACCTCAGATATGCAGATGACACCACCCTTATGACAGAAAGTGAAGAGGAACTAAAAAGCCTCTGGATGAAAGTGAAAGTGGAGAGTGAAAAAGTTGGCTTAAAGCTCAACATTCAGAAAATGAAGATCATGGCATCCAGTCCCATCACTTCATGGGAAATAGATGGGGAAACAGTAGAAACAGTGTCAGACTTTATTTTTGGGGGCTCCGAAATCACTGCAGATGGTGACTGCAGCCATGAAATTAAAAGAGGCTTACTCCTTGGAAGGAAAGTTATGTTCAACCTAGATAGCACATTCAAAAGCAGAGACATTACTTTGCCAACAAAGGTCCATCTAGTCAAGGCTATGGTTTTTCCTGTGGTCATGTATGGATGTGAGAGTTGGACTGTGAAGAAGGCTGAGCGAAGAATTGATGCTTTTAAACTGTGGTGTTGGAGAAGACTCTTGAGAGTCCCTTGGTCTGCAAGGAGATCCAACCAGTCCATTCTGAAGGAGATCAGCCCTGGGATTTCTTTGGAAGGAATGATGCTAAAGCTGAAACTCCAGTACTTTGGCCACCTCATGCGAAGAGTTGACTCATTGGAAAAGACTCTGATGCTGGGAGGGATTGTGGGCAGGAGGAGAAGGGGACGACAGAGGATGAGATGGCTGGATGGCATCACCAACTCGATGGAGGTGAGTCTGAGTGAACTCCGGGAGTTGGTGATGGACAGGGAGGCCTGGCGTGCTGCGATTCATGGGGTTGCAAAGACTCGGACACGACTGAGTGACTGAACTGAACTGAACTATCACTGTACGTGCAACTTACTTTTTAAAATTTAATATATTTTCCTTTTATCAATGTAATATGCCTACAGATTTTAAAATTCAAATAGTACTTCTAGGTTTACAACAAAAACGTAGATATTTCCCACACCATGCGTTCCCAATTTTTTCCTTTCTGTTTACCTCATAGCTATTTTGTTTGAAACTGACTCATATTTCTTTAAAAGAAACTTTCTAATGCTATATCTTTTCCAGTTGTGCACATTGTCTATAAACTTCCAACTCTAGAAACTCAAGGTTTAACACTTCCACAGGATTTCCTAGATACACACAGGTATGAATCCATAGACGATCACCTCTCATTTTTTGAAAAAGTTACAGCACCCTTTTCATTAGGTTACCATTACTTACCTCATTAAAATTATGGAATCATTATTCACAGCTGAAGCATATGCCATGATTACATTTTCTTCTTTGTACAATTTGTCTTTACTGGATTCAACAACTGCCTAATTTGCTTATTTACTTTTCTATGTATCTATTACATGTTGTCACCAAACTCTGTAGATCTCCTCTTAAAATACTCAAACACCCCAGGCATTCTATGGACTGACTTTTCCTGGAGATGTGTGTCTAGATTTTGTCCTGAGGTTTCCCACCTCTCTTCACTTGGATTCCCTACTGTCTGGATCCTAAATATTCCTTTTTCTTGGCCTCTTAAATTTTGGAGAGTATCCTCCAGCAGGTATCTGAGATAAAGTATTTGGTAGATAATATTTTTGAACTGTATATCTGAAAAAAATCTTTACTCCCAGACTTATAACTAATATTTTGATTTTGAGTAGAATTCCATGTTTCATTTTCTTCAGAATTTTGAAACTTAGTGCTCCACTGAATTTCAGTTTCCTGGCATTCTGTTGAGACTTTCCATGCCATCCTGGTTTCCAATCCCTAAATGTATCCTGTTTTTCCTTATGGAAACTCTTTAAGGCCCTTTATCCCTGGTGTCCTGACATTTTGTGATACTGTGCCATCCTGTGAATCTTCATAGGTTTGTTGTGCTGGGCATTGCTGGGTCTCTTCCTTATGTTTTCCTCTTTATCTCTTTTTCTTCTATTATCCAAGAGTCATCATCAAATTTATCTTCTCTTGAATCAATTTTTAACATTAAAATTGCTTTTTAAAAAAATTCTCAAGAGCTCTTATTTTCTGAATGCTCTTTGATATACCTTTTTTCTTTCACTGATATATTATCTCCAAAAGCTGCAGATAATAAACTTTTTAATATTTTTTCCTCTTCTAAGTTTGTTTTTTCCTCTTCATCCTTCCCATCTTTCTCAAATGTCTGTTGACCCTTGATCATCTGTATTAGGAGGGAGGCAGAGGTGTTTATTTGAAGTTCTGTGGGGTAGAACCAAGTGCTGCTAAGTGGTAAGGACTGACACAGGGCAACGAGAGGGAGCTTTGGTCAGCTTGCTGCCTCGGCCTCCGTAATCTGGCCCTGTGTCTGCACTGTGTGTGTTTCCTGCTCCTAAAGTCTGGGGTGCCTGCTGCTCCCTCACAACACCTGAATCCCCACCTCCATCTCTTTCCTAGCTTTGCTCTTTCTGCCTATAAGTCCTTCCTCTTCTAATCCAGCCTCAGATCCTACCCTCCCTTCCAGGTTCAACTCTCACATTGTCTCCTTGCTGCCTTCTTCATCTGCATGCTTTAAGCCCACGCTTTTGCTTGTTCCCTGATATTTGAAGTGTTCCTCTCCCCAGCTACACATGCACTCATGACTAGAAACCATTGCACATACTGTTTGTCTGACCCTATGGCACCCAACCAGTATTAGGTGCTGTTTGATTTTAGAAAAAATATCAACAAGAAATGAAAGTCTTGTAGACGGAATGGAGAGAGCCCTTCCTAAATTAATACATACCTATGGTGAATTACTTCAATTTGGTAATTTTTTTTTTTTTTTTTTGGCCATGCCACAGCATTTGGGATCTTAGTTCCCCCCTGACCAAGGATCCAACCTCTGTCCCCTGCAGTAGAAGCAGAGGAAGAACCACTGGATCACGAGGGAAGTCCCATCAATTTGTTAATGTTTTTTGACTGCTTGATCTGCAAGAGACTCAGCAGGAACAATATCTGACCATCTTACTTCCCAGATGGAAAGTAAGCTCTCTGGGGCTTGCAGCAGCCCTCCTGTGCAAAGACAGGGTTTGAGATACATCTTAAGTAACTTGATATTATTAATTGAAGTTTGCCAAGTATTTAAAAATAAATTAGATTGGTTTCAAAGTTATTCTGTCATCACACTTGGCGACCAAAATGTTCTCCTGGCTTTAAATAAAAGACTGGCGTTGTGACTAGAGAAATGGGAATGGTGTATAATCGAAAGACTGCCTATCTCCCAGCCCAGGGGAGCATGTCCTTAACATGAACCTTACTGGCCTCAAAGCAGCTGCCAAAACAAGGTCGAGATGGCAGCTTCCTTCCAATGAATATTCAGGGTTGATTTCCTTTAGGACTGACTGGTTGACTTTCATGCAGTCCAAAGGGCTCTCAAGAGTCTTTTCCAGCACCGCAATTCAAAAGCATCAGTTCTTCAACACTCAGCCTTCTTTACGGACTGATGCTGAAGCTGAAGCTCTAATACTCTGGCCACTGGCTCCGGAAGAGCCATCTCATTGGAAACGACCCTGATGCTGGAAGAGACTGCGGGCAAGAGAAAGGGGAGACAGAGGGTGAAATGGTTGGATGGGATCACTGACTCAATGGCCATGAGTTTGAGCAAACTCCCAGGACACGGTGAAGAACACGGAAGCCGGGCCTGCTGCAGTTCATGGGGTCACAAAGAGGCGGACTAAACAACAACATGGCTTCCAGAGTCCAAATTCCTTAACGTGAGACGCATCCTCGCTTCCTCCCCTGCCCTGGCGGCCGCCCTGGGCTCTCGCCCCATTCCAGACCGCAGGTCTGCCTACGAAGATCCGTAGGCTCCAGAATAGTTCGGGGGGCCGTCGCCGTCACAGTCATGTTAGCGTGGCTCCTCTCTACCTAGGGCTTGCTGTGCTCCACTGTGTCCTTGCTCAGCCCCAGCTGGGAAGCGCCGGCCTCCTCCCAATCGGACAGATGGTAAGGTGGACAGAGCGCCAAGCCTGAAAGTCCACCCGTTCAGGACCCCCCGCCGCCTGCTCCTCCAGGCCCGGGGCTCAGGTCCAGCCTCCCGTCTCGCTGCAGCTCACCCCATCATCTCAGCGCTCTCATGCCAAACTGCGCCATACTACCCCGACCTAGCGTACAACCGCTGCGCCGCCCACAGCACCAACGGGTACGCATGCGGAAGCCGAGCGAGTCGTGACCCCGACCTCGGAAGCACAGCGCGGTTTCCGAGGCAACGGGCGCTGAGCCGGAGCCGGCGCCGCCACGCGCTCTCAGGCGCCTGCGCGTGGCGCTCCCGGCGCATCCCGGCCGGCCGCGCAGGCCCCGCCCTCTCCTGGGCGGGGCGGTCTCGCGACGGGAAGCGGAAGTGCGCACCGCTGCTGAGGGCCGAGGGCGGCGTGGGCGCGTCTCCGGTGTCCTGGCGCGTCTCTAGGTAGGGCTGGGCCTGCGGGGCTATCGCCTCGGTGCTGAGGATGCACTCGCGATTCGGCGCCGTCGCGGTCCCTGAGCCGCGTCTCCCTGACCGCTCGACCCCACAGCTGTGCGCCCTGCCTGTTCCCCCTGGCGCCACCCTGGCCCGACCCCTCTCTGGAAAGAGGCGTGTGGTTTCGGGTCCCCGGTGACCCTGTCTGTTGTCTCTCGGGGAGGCGTCCTCTGACCTCTGCACGTGCGTCTCCGAACTTGAGCGCCTTCCCCCAGTCACCCATCAGTCCTGAGCTGGGGCTCCAGTACCCGGCAAGCACCATGCCCTTGGGGGAAGAATGGCGGGTGGGATGATGCGTAGGTGGCTGAGAACATGGTTTGTCCTAGACGGCCAAGGAGGGGACAGAAACCTCTGTACTGGAGGGGGGATTCTAGCTGAGTTTCGAATAAGTACAAATTGAGAGGTGCTGTGGGCAAGAGGCCATTCATTATTGCAGCAGGAACGGTGCTTACCACATGTAGGTTTGAGACAGTTGGACATATTCTGGAAAATATAGGTTGATTAGAGTTGGGGTTGGCAGGAAGCTTGAGAGAATTGTGCTCACTCAGTCCTGTCTGACTGTGATTTTATGGACTATAGCCTGCCAGGTTCCTCTGTCCATGGGATATTCCCGGCAGCCAGGCTCCTCTATCCGTGGGATTTTTTCCGCAAGAAGACTGGAGTGGGTTGCTATTTTCTCCTCCAGGGGATCAAACCCATGTCTCTTGAGTCTCCTGAATTGCAGGAGGATTGTTTATCACTAAGCCACCAGGGAAGCCCCTTTGGGAGAACTAGGAACAACGAGATGTGATCAAATAAGTGATCAGATCTTAGTATTAAAAGAGTCATCTGACAGGTGTACTGGTGGTGGTCCGGGATGACTATGTGTGATAAGATGGCATTTGCAGTCATTTAGGGAAGAGAAGTTTTAGGACTGAAAATTTGGAAATGGTAGTGGGGAGAACTTGGAAGTGAGTTTGATGTGGGGAAAAGTGAGGTGGTATTTCAAGTGACTTCCACATTTTTGACTTGAGCACTTGAGACAATTCAGAGAATGGGAGGCAGGTCTGCAGCGTCAGGCTCCTCACCTCTCACCTCCCAAATGTATTATGCTCTGTGAGTCCTCGGTGTCTAGTGTGACCCTTGTGCTTTGTGCTCTGTTGCTGTTGTTTCTGAACCATGGCCTCCCAGCATCATGTGCTGTCTGACCTGCGCATGTTTGGACCTTGCTGTTGGGAGCTACCCCCTGCCCCACCACAGCTTCACACATTCTTTGTGTATTGATTTCCCCAGCATCTGCCATCTCTCAGGTCACTGGAGTGGCTTTCTCCCAACCTGGCCATTCCTCACTCTCAGAAATCTAGCAGTGCCTTCCTTAGTATGTTGTGTTCATGTAAAGCAGTGAGACCTCCTTGGTTGTGTCACACTGCTCATTGCCACACGTACTGCTTTCTGACTACCTTACCTCCCAGTTTCTTTGTGTAACTCCTAACCACTCAGCCTTCCAGACACAGAGATATCTAATCACTTCTGGCCGATGGATTTCTCACCTGAGAAATGAGAAGACCGAAGTAGGTGATGGCTGCGGTCACCTTCAGTTGTTACTATTCTGAGGTTCTGTCTACTCCCCGAGCCTGAATCAGTGGCATTCATGGGGCAGATTTTACTGTAAAGCTAATAAAGTTCAGACTTCAGAGTCCTCACTTTCATGGGCCCCTTCCAAGGCACTAGGAAGGGCCTCAGTGGTTTTTAGTTTATAATTGTGTGTGTGTTTTAAAGAAGGGCCTCAAATTATTAAGTTTCAGCCCCCCACAGTGCTTGGATCCCTTTAGTTACCTCCTATTGTCTTGGTTTTATGTTCCTTTACTTTCCCTTCCCCACCTCCCATTCCTCCTTGTGTGTGCTTCTTACTGAGGCTTGGAGAGAAGCCACTAGTCATAGCAAACACCCTTTTCCAGCAACACAAGAGACGTGGTGATGTCCACACATGGACGATTACAAAATTGGATTATATTCTTTGCACCCAAAGATGGAGAAGCTCTATACAGTCAGCAAAAACAAGGCTGGGAGCTGACTGTGGCTCAGATCATAAGTTTCTTATTGCAAAGTTCAGGCTTAAATTGAAGAAAGTAGGGAAAACTACTAGGCCATTCAGGTATGACCTAAATCAAATCCCTTACGATTATACAGTGGAAGTAACAAGTAGATTCAAGGGATTAGACCTGATGGATAAGAATGCCTGAAGAACAATGTACGGAGTTTTGTAACATTGTACACAAGGCGGTGATCACACCATCCTCAAGAAAAAGAAATGGAAAAAGGCAAATGGTTGTCTGAGGAGGCCTTACACGTAGCTGAGAAAAGAAAAGAAGTGAAAGGCAAAGGAGAAAAGGAAAGATATATTAATCCGAATGCAGAGTTCCAAAGACTAGGGAGCACAGATAAAGTGTTCCTAAGTGATCAATGCAAAGAAATAGATGAAAACAATAGAATGGAAAAGACTAGAGATCTCTTCAAGAAACCTAGAGATATCAAGGGAGCATTTCATGCAAAGATGGTCACAATAAAGGACAGAAACGGACCAAACAAAAGCAAAAGATATTAAGAAAAGGTGGCAAGAATCCACAGAAGAACTATACAAAAAAGATCTTAATGACCCAGATAACCACAATGGTGTGATCACTCATCTAGAGCCAGACATCCTGGAGTGTGAAGTCAAGTGGGCCTTAGGAAACATCACTACAAACAAATGTAATGGAGGTGATGGAATTCCAGCTGAACTATTTCACATCCTAAAAGATGATGCTGTGAAAGGGCTGCACTCAATATGCCAGCAAATTTGGAAAACTCAGCAGTGGTCACAGGACTGAAAAAGGTCAGTTTTCATTCCAGTCCCAAAGAAGTGAATGAAAGTCACTCAATCGTGTCCAACTGTTTGTGACCCCATAGACTATACAGTCCATGGAATTCTCCAGGCCAGAATACTGGAGTGGGTAACCTTTCCCTTCTCCAGTGTATCTTCCCAACCCAGGAATTGAAACCAAGTCTCCTGCATTGCAGGTGGATTCTTTACCAGCTGAGCTTAAAGGGAAGCCCCAAAGAAAGGCAGTGTGAAAGAATATTCAGACTCCTGCACAATTGCACTCATCTCTCATGCTAGCAAAGTAATGATCAAAATTCTCCAAGCTAGGCTTCATCAGTACATGAACCAAGAACTTCCAGATGTTCAAGCTGGATTTAGAAAAGGCAGAGGAACCAGAGATCTAATCGCCAACATTTGTTGGATCATAGAAAAAGCAAGAGAATTCCAGAAAAAACATCTGCTTCATTGACTATGCTAAAACATTTGATGGTGTGGATCACAAAAAAACTGTTGAAAATTCTTAGATGGGAATACCAGACCACCTTACCTGCCTCCTAGGAAACCTGTATGCAGGTCAAGAAGCAACAGTTAGAACTGGACATGGAACAGCAGACTGGTTCCAAATTGGGCAAGGAGTATGTCAAGGCTGTAATTGTCAGCCTGCTTATTTAACTTATATGCAGAGTACATTATGGAAAATGCCAGGCTGGATGAAGCACAAGCTGGAATCAAGATTGCTGGGAGAAATACTAATAACCTCAGATATGTAGGTGACACCACCCTTATGGCAGAAAGCTAGAGGAATTAAAGAGCCTCTTGATGCAAGTGAAACAGGAGAGTGAAAAAGCTGGTTTAAAACTCAACACTCAAAAAACTAAGATCATGGCATCTGGTCCCTTCATGTCCTGGCAAATAGATAGGGAAACAATGGAAACAGTGGTAGATTTTATTTTCTTGGGCTCCCAAATCACTGCAGATGGTGACTGCAACCATGAAATTAAAAAATGCTTGCTCCTTTGAAGGAAAAGTATTACAAGCCTAGACGGTGTATTAAAAAGTGAAGACATTGCCAAAGAAATCTGTATAGTCAAAGCTATGGTTTTTCCAGAAGTCATGTATGGATATGAAAGTTGGACTGTAAAGAAAGCTGAACACCACCTTTGAAGAATTGATATTTTCAAACTGTGGTGTTTGGCAAGACTCTTGAGAGGCCTTTGGATTACATGGAGATCAAACCATTCAACCCTGAAGGAAATCAGTTCTGAATATTTATTGGAAGGACTGAAGCTGAAACTCCAGTACTTTGGCTGCTGCTGCTAAGTTGCTTCAGTTGCGTCCGACTCTGCGTGATCCCATAGATGGCAGCCCACCAGCCTCCCGTCCCTGGGATTCTCCAGGCAAGAACACCAGAGTGGGTTGCCGTTTCCTTCTCCAATGTGTGAAAGTGAAAAGTGAAAGTGAAGTCACTTAGTTGTGTCTGACTCTTCGAGACCCCATGGACTGCAGCCTACCAGGCTCTCCTATGGGACCCTCCAGGCAAGAGTACTGGAGTGGGGTGCCATTGCCTTCTCCGATACTTCGGCTACCTGATGTAAAGAGCAAACTCATTTAGAAAAGATCCTGATGCTGGGAAAGATTTAAAGCAATAAAAGGGAGAGGCAGAGGGTGAGATGAATTGATAGCATCACTGACTCAATGAACATGAATTTGAGCAAACTCCCGTAAATAGTGAAGGACAGCATGCTATAGTCCATGGGGTGGCAAAGAGTCAGACATGACTTAGCAACTGAATAATGCCAAAAAGAAAATGTGAATGAGTGGGGCTGATCACATTCCTGTTGTAACATGGCTTTAGTTTGCTCTTGCACTATCTCACATGCTAGTAAAGTAATGCTCAAAATTCTCCAAGCCAGGCTTCAGCAATACATGAACTGTGAACTTCCTGATGTTCAAGCTGGTTTTAGAAAAGGCAGAGGAACCAGAGATCAAACTGCCAACATCCGCTGGATCATGGAAAAAGCAAGAGAGTTCCAGAAAAACATCTATTTCTGCTTTATTGAATATGCCAAAGCCTTTGACTGTGTGGATCACAATAAACTGTGGAAAATTCTGAAAGAGATGGGAATACCAGACCACCTGACCTGCCTCTTGAGAAATGTGTATGCAGGTCAGGAAGCAACAGTTAGAACTGGACATGGAACAACAGACTGGTTCCAAATAGGAAAAGGAGTACGCCAAGGCTGTATATTATCACCCTGCTTATTTAACTTATATGAAGAGTACATCATGAGAAACGCTGGACTGGAAGAAACACAAGCTGGAATCAAGATTGCCAGGAGAAATATCAATAACCTCAGATATGCAGATGACACCACCCTTATGACAGAAAGTGAAGAGGAACTAAAAAGCCTCTGGATGAAAGTGAAAGTGGAGAGTGAAAAAGTTGGCTTAAAGCTCAGCATTCAGAAGACGAAGATCATGGCATCCGGTCCCATCGCTTCACGGGAAATAGATGGGGAAACAGTGTCAGACTTTATTTTTTGGGGCTCCGAAATCACTGCAGATGGTGACTGCAGCCATGAAATTAAAAGACTCTTGCTCCTTGGAAGGAAAGTTATGACCAACCTAGATAGCATATTCAAAAGCAGAGACATTACTTTGCCAACAAAGGTCCATCTAGTCAAGGCTGTGGTTTTTTCCTGTGGTCATGTATGGATGTGAGAGTTGAACAGTGAAGAAGGCTGAGCACCGTAGAATTGATGCTTTTGAACTGTGGTGTTGGAGAAGACTCTTGAGAGTCCCTTGGACTGCAGGGTGATCCAGCCAGTCCATTCTGAAGGAGATCAGGTTCCTAGGATTTCTTTGGAAGGAATGATGCTAAAGCTGAAACTCCAATACTTTGGCCACCTCATGCGAAGAGTTGACTCATTGGAAAAGACTGATGCTGGGGGGGATTGGGGGCAGGAGGAGAAGGGGACGACAGAGGATGAGATGGCTGGATGGCATCACCGACTCGATGGACGTGACTCTGGGTGAACTCCGGGAGTTGGTGATGGACAGGGAGGCCTGGCGTGCTGCGATACATGGGGTTGTGAAGAGTCGGACACGACTGAGCAACTGAACTGAACTGAACTGACGAAGAACCGAGGTCAGAGATTGACAGCTGAGCTCAGGAGGCAGAACATTTGCAACAATATGTGTATTTGATTTGCTTCATTGCTGCTGCCTTGCCACCTCCTTCAAGAAAAGGTTGAAAGTAAGGGAAGTCCACTTCAATTCAGTTCAGTTCAGTCGCTCAGTCATGTCCGACTCTGCGACCCCATGAGTCACAGCACGCCAGGCCTCCCTGTCCATCACCAACTCCCGGAGTTCACCCAGACTCACGTCCAATGAGTCGGTGATGCCATCCAGCCATCTCATCCTCTGTCGTCCCCTTCTCCTCCTGCCCCCAATCTCTCCAAGCATCAGAGTCTTTTCCAATGAGTTAACTCTTCGCATGAGGTGGCCAAAGTATTGGAGTTTCAGCTTTAGCATCATTCCTTCCAAATAACATCCAGGGCTGATCTCCTTTAGAATGGACTGGCTGGATCTCCTTGCAGTCCAAGGGACTCTCAAGAGTCTTCTCCAACACCATAGTTCAAAAGCATCAATTCTTCGGCGCTCAGCTTTCTTTACAGTCCAACTCTCACATCCGTACATGACCACAGGAAAAACCATAGCCTTGACTAGATGGACCTTTGTTGGCAAAGTAATGTCTCTGCTTTTGAATATGCTATCTAGGTTGGTCATAACTTTCCTTCCAAGGAGTAAACCTCTTTTAATTTCATGGCTGCAGTCACCATCTGCAGTGAAGTCCACTTAATGAAGATCATAAAAGGAGCTCTTACCTCCACTGAAATTAGGATCACACACTGGGAATTCACTCAGAGAAATTAATTTCATCTTAATTAGTTTGAAAGTGAGGCATCCTTATACTATCAGTTACTTTTATAGAGGAACAAGTGGGAATAACTTTTACATTTTCATTTGTTTTTATAAGTAAATTTCTATTTCTTTGTAAGGTGTTCTGTTGGAAAAGTTTTCAGAGAATTAAAACATGTTACTTAAGGTTTAAATTATGTGGATCAGATCAGATCAGATCAGTCAGTCGTGTCCGACTCTTTGAGACCCCATGAATCACAGCACGCCAGGCCTCCCTGTCCATCACCAACTCCTGGAGTTCACTCAGACTCATGTCCATCGAGTCGGTGATGCCATCCAGCCATCTCATCCTCTGTCGTCCCCTTCTCCTCCTGCCCCCAATCCCTCCCAGCATCAGAGTCTTTTCCAATGAGTCAACTCTTCGCATGAGGTGGCCAAAGTACTGGAGCTTCAGCTTTAGCATCATTCCTTCCAAAGAAATCCCAGGGCTGATCTCCTTGCAGTCCAAGGGACTCTCAAGAGTCTCCTCCAGCACCACAGTTCAAAAGCATCAATTCTTCGGCGCTCAGCCTTCTTCACTGTTCAACTCTCACATCCATACATGACCACAGGAAAAACCATAACCTTGACTAGATGAACCTTTGTTGGCAAAGTGATGTCTCTGCTTTTGAATATGCTATCTAGGTTGGTCATAACTTTCCTTCCAAGGAGTAAGCGTCTTTTAATTTCATGGCTGCAGTCACCATCTACTAAAGGATTTTATAGTACTAGTTTAAAATCCGCCAAACTGAGAGGTAAACCGTCGTCTTACTTGAGCAAATGAAGTCAGTGGTGTACAAAGAGTGATTTCTTTTCAGTCAGCCAGTAAGTCAGGGCCATTACTAGCTGAAAAGCCCAGTCCTCCACACCCTTTTCCTTATAAACAAGTTTTAGCCAAGGAGTCCGTTGATGTCAGCTCTTATTGTGGAATACCTGCTCTTAAACACACACCTGCCCAGCTGCACGCCCACGTGCACACTGGGCTCTGGAAGGTACACAGCAGTGATGGATGCTCTCCATGTCAGTACTTTAGCTCGGATAATTAGCCCAGTACAGATTCATGTAAGTTACTTTAAGTCATGAGTGGTAAAGTGGTTGGCCGTCAGGACAAGGGGATACTAGCTTGAACAGCAGAGTTTTCTGGATAATTTAATTTTGGATTTTTTCTCATTAAGGAGAAAAATCTCACATTTAGAATGGAAGTCTGTCTAAAATAAAGGATTTGTCTGCTTTCTTAAAAAAATTTTTTTTTGCCACACTATGTTCTGAAGGAGATCAGTCCTGGGATTTCTTTGGAAGGAATGATGCTAAAGCTGAAACTCCAGTACTTTGGCCACCTCATGCGAAGAGTTGACTCATTGGAAAAGACTCTGATGCTGGGAGGGATTGGGGGCAGGAGGAGAAGGGGACGACAGAGGATGAGATGGCTGGATGGCATCACCGACTCGTTGGACGTGAGTCTGAGTGAACTCCGGGAGTTGGTGATGGACAGGGAGGCCTGGCGTGCTGCGATTCATGGAGTCGCAAAGAGTTGGACACGACTGAGCGACTGATCTGATCTGATCTGATGTAGCTTATGAGATTTTAGTTCCCGAAACAGTGACTGAACCTGGGTCCCCTGCATTGGAATTGCAGTCTTCACCACTGAGCCATCATTCCCTGCTTTCTTAATAGAAGGTGCTAACTGTGATAGGAATTTTCCCTAATCCCTGTGATATGACCTCAAGTAAACATTGTAAACACACCGTGTTAATGATGAGAATAGTGTTAGGGCTTGTTAAGGCGCATGCGCCGGTTTTCCCTGCTGTGTATGTGGCGTTTTTCTGTCCCCTGGGTTTCCTGGGTCCACTGTCAGAGGTTCTGACCCTTGTCAGCATGGGCACGCCTGTCTCGTGCCCTTTCCATTACTGTGGACTTTGAGCTAATTGTTAGAATTATGCAGAAGAGTGATTCACAGATGATAATTCAGAGCCCGAGAAGTCTCTTATGAATAAATTACTTCAGTTTTACTTATGAATTTTGAAACTTACATTGGAGTCTTATTCTGAATTCTGGATCAATGAGGCATAAGTTTTTATAGGTGGCAGGCATTTCCCTTTTCTGCGTTTATTGACCTGTAAGGCGCTTTGTAAAGCTGCAGTCAGGTAGCCTCTTGGTGTCCCTACAGTCCCACTGGTCCGTTAGGCCCCCTGGGGCTGGGAGCACCTCCAGAAAGGAGCGCTGTAGCTATGCGCACCCCAGGGCTGGCTCTGCCAGTGGTGGTCTTCCCTGCGGGCCCAGCCGCCACCAGATCTCTGAAGTGTGCTGTTCGGGGTGGGCAGCCCCTCGTGAGAGGAGCTGGCTGTGCTGTTACTGTCTATGACCTCAGCAGGTTACTCAGTGCACACTGCTGACTGCCCCTGGCCGCCAGCTCTTCCTGCCTTCTTTGCTGGCATGCAGGCCTCGCTGTGGAGCCTGAACAAAACCACACAGTGCACCAGTGGGGCTGGAGGGGGCGTCCACTGTGGGCACCGGTTCAGTGTACGGCCTGGTGCGTTCGGACATGTCTGCACACACCCAGGTCTGCTTCTTTCCTGACAGACCCTGAGCCTTTGCTCCTTTCAAGGTGCACGTCTTACAAGTCTGTCTTGTTCGTTGCTGTGTCCGCAGCTGCGGGACCTCATGCCTTCGGTGTACTGGGGGGAAGGGGCTACAGAGGCTCTCTTTAGCCTCTTTGTCTTGCAATACGACACAGGGCTTTGCATCCCTCCAGAGCTGGAGTTCTTCCCGGCAAGAGAGGGCTTTGGATGTCTCGCCTGCCTCCATCCCTCTTCCACAGCACAGGCAAGGCAGTGCTTCCAAAATACACTTGCTGAAGAGCTTTACACGACACCTGCTTCCCCTCAGAACCCAGTGTGCATGCGTGTGTGGGTGTGGAAGCCGCTGTCACAGCAGCCTCCTACCACATCTGTCCATACTCTTCCCTCCAGCAGAGGCTCTGCCAGGCCCAGGGGTTTGGGTTTTTTTTGTCCCCCATTTTCTGTGTTGAAGAATACATTTATAATATGCTACATAAAGTTGCAGGTTAAAGTACGTAATAGAACAGATATTTTAAGCACCTTAGAAACATGGATTTAATATAAAAAGACACCCTAGGATCTAAATAAAGGCATCCCTGTCACTCCTGCCTCGTGCCTCCCGCCCGCCTGCCCTCACGCTCCCTCTGGCTGTGCCGCCCGCCCCGTCTGCCTTTGTCAGGACCCTTGGCACGCCCTTCGTCAGGTGGACGCCCTTCCTCAGGTGCATCCCCTTTCCTCAGGTGCATCCCCTTCCTTAGTGGCATCCCTTTCCTCAGGTGGCATCCTGTTCCTCAGGTGTATCCCCTTCCTCAGGTGCATCCCCTTCCCCAGGTGCATCCCTTCCCCAGGTGCATCCCTTCCTCAGGTGGCCCTTGCGGATCCCAGGATGGGTTGTGTCTTCCTGCTGAGCATCTCACGCTGTCTGCTTTTGTCTGTCTGGAAGTGATGCCCCGTGACGACCGCTTGCTGGGGCTTTTCCTGCCAGCGTGTAAGCTGCCGAAGGCAGGGCCCTGTCTGTCTTGGTTGGCTCACGTCTGCTGGAGTGGCGATAAGGGTGCTGGCTTGGCCCATGGTTCTGCGTCCTGTGTGGGGCCTCTGCCGCGGAGACCCGCCTGGGAGCCGCCGCCCAGGGCTGCCCTGAGGCTGCGCTCGTGAATTCTGGTGAACCCTGAGCAGCTGCCGTGTCTTGTCTGGCCTGGGACACATTTTCATCTCTGAAATTTCAGTCCTTTTTCTTAAACCCTGCTGTGTAGTAAGGGTCCCTGTAAGTTCCTCTTTTTAGCTGGGGCTCTCGGGGAGAAGAGGAGAGAGTGGACCTCAGACCCTCCACTTCAAGCTCTGGGGGCCTCATGAGGGGGCGCGGGCTCAGGCGGCAGGCTCCCGCTGAGAGCAGTTACCCAAGACTCAGACATGAAGCTAGGGCAAAGGAGGACTGTGCATTCTTCCCCGAATCCTAGGCCATTTCCAAGAGTTACATCTTAGATAATTCAGTTTTCTAAGAGAATGTCCATCTCTCTTTTAATTTGCTGTCTACTCTTGATGCAGCCCAAATATGATGATACATGTTAATTTGTAGATTTTTGTCTTGTAGAGACACTATTTTTGTCTGATACAGATCTATCAAGAGGTTATGGTTTTATTTTATTTATTTTTTGGTGGTCAAAATAAATTTTAATGTAAAAACTGACATAAAATATAGAAATATGTATGTAGAGGAGAAAACAAAATCCAGTTATATTCTATTTTTAAGGGACGTGTGACAATGAAAACACTACTATACATAAAATAGGCAACTAATGAGAACCTACTGTATAGCACAGGGAACTCTACTTAATACTCAATGCTCCTTAGCTTTGTAATTGTTTGGTATATCTATTCCAATCCCTTGGGTTTGAATCCCATTGAGAGGTTATGGTTTTATATCTGTAGAATATTAATCTAATCTGTCTCCAGCTTTAAAAAGCTCAACTTAGCCAGCCGGCTCTTCAGATATGTTCGTGACCAGCTTCCTGTCTTACAGTCTCCCTCACCGATTGGCCTTTGCACAGGTGTTGTCTCTTCACCTTTGACTGTTATGCCTTGAACCTCTGGGTGTACCTCACGCAGCCACAACTGCTGGTACTGGTTGTCCTGCAAACACTGTTCTGTGGGGTGTTTGCCCTGGGCTGTCGTGGGTCTGTGGGGGGTGTGCTGTGGGCTGTCAGTGCTCCATGGGGGTGTGCCCGGGGCTG
This sequence comes from Bos mutus, assembly GCF_027580195.1. NCBI lineage: Eukaryota > Metazoa > Chordata > Mammalia > Artiodactyla > Bovidae > Bos > Bos mutus. The sequence continues at coordinate 103,727,064 of NC_091625.1, forward strand.
TCCATGGTCCATGGGTGTGTGCCCGGGGCTGTCATGGGTCCATGAGGAGTGTGCCGGGGCTGTCATGAATCCATGGGGAGTGTGCCGGGGCTGTCGTGGGTCCATGGAGGTGTGCCTGGGGCTGTATGTGGTCCTTGGGTATGTGCCCAGAGCTGTCATGGGTCCGTGGGAAGTGTGCCAGGGCTGTCATGGGTCGATGGGGTGTGTGCCCGGGGCTGTAGTGGATCTGTGGGGAGTGTGCCCGGGGCTGTCTGTGGTCCATGGGATGTGTGCCCGGGGCTGTCGTGGGTCCGTGGGGTGTGTGCCCGGGGCTGTCGTGGGGCCGTGGGGTGTGTGCCTGGGGCTGTCGTGGGTCCGTGGGGAGTGTGCCCGGGGCTGTTGTGGGTCTGTGGGGAGTGTGCCCGGGGCTGTCGTGGGGCCGCGGGGTGTGTGCCTGGGGCTGTTCATGGTCCATGGGGGCGTGCCCAGGGCTGTCGTGGGCCCACTGTCCTGTGTTCTGAGTGACCTCCGTGCATCACTTTTGATCGCTCAGTGGCAGGTAGGGGTGTGTGTGTTTTTTGCTGAGGCCTGCCTCTCCGTTTCTCTGTGTTGTCAGTAGAAAGATGGTAAATAAAGGAGTTTCTGGGTTTCTCGCATCTTCTCTCCAGGCCTCAGTTACTCGTCACCCCAGACTTCGGGACTGAGCTGGATGTGACCGAGGAGGCTTCCCCGTGGTCCGCCTTTGCAGCCCCTGCCCCGCCCCGCCTGTGCACCTGTGAGGCTCCTTCCTAAACTCTCCTGCCCTGACGCCTTCTCTCCAAGTCAGACTCTGGCTTGTAGTCTTGCTTTGCCTACAGCTGAGTCTGTAAACTTGTTGGTTCCTGGTTTCTCTTTATATCCCTGCCCTGTGATGCCTTCATCTGTCTACTCCCTCACAGATGCTTGCCAGGCCTCACGTACCTGACTCTGCTGGGTGTTAGGGATCTGATGGGGTGACACCTGCCCCGAGGCCCACAGTGATGGGCGGGATCCCCAGATTCTCCTTTGGGAAGTAAGACTCCTCCCTGATGAGAATAACTTTTGTTTTATTTCCAAACAGTAGTTATCTAGGTAATGGCAGTTTCCTGTATAATTTGCAGGTAGAATAAGTAAAACTTTATATATGTGTATGTGTGTGTATATATGTAATTTTACAATGTGTGTTTTATATATTTATATATATTTGCAGTCATCTCAAAAACTACCTTTAAAGAATGTAAATCCTTAGTATATGCTTTTAGAAATAAAAAAAACAGAAGAAAGTTATTGAACAGGTAATATTGACATATTCTCTTTTTAAGCATTTCTTTTCACACCACACACTGCATTGATGGCAGGTTAACCCTGCATTCATGCTTTGGGGACCTGAAATGCCAGAAGGCATCCTCTAATGTCCCAAGTTCCCAAATCTTTACCGATCCAAAATTTTCTTTGTAAATACCATGTAAATTTCTTTGTAAATTTACCATTCTTTGTAAATTCCTGAGGTAATTTGTGATTCAAACTGTGAGAAATTGGCAGTGTAAAATACAGGAAAAACCAGTACCTGTTTAAAAAAATAGTGAGCTTTTTACTACTGAAGTAAGCAAGGAAGAAAATCATTTGAATGAAATCCAAGCAGAGGCAGAACCCAACTTCTTGCAAAATAAAGAGGAGAGTGTTTCAAGAAACTCCGTGTTGTCACTTGCAGTTTTAGTAGAAAAATGCTTGAAACAAAAATGTCTTTTTACTAGTCAGGGAAAGCAGCCAAGGCAAACGAGGCAGGGCTGCCGGACAAATGGCCGAGTCTGTGGGTGGGAGAGGCGGCCGCCTGGAGCCTGCCCACCTGCGCGCCTCCTTGCGGGCTTGGCGGCCGGGTCCTCAGGCCCCACATGGCCGAGGAAGAAGCCGGTCTCCTTTCACAGCAGAGAAAGAGTCAGACTCCCGCTGGGTGAGCTCTGCCTTGGGTCCTCTCATCATCTACAAACCTTTCCTTTTTTTTAAAAAAATTCCATTTTGGTTTTGTCCAGTCTGACAGCCCTTCTTTGTGTTCTGAAACATATCGCCTTCCCGCCAGGCCCAGCGGCCTGCCTGGGAGTGACCTTGTGGTTGAGGGGGTTGCTCTGTGAAGTCCGTCTTCTGCATCAGAAACATGCATAGCTGCCCAGGCCAGTCCAGTGCCCCAGGAGGCTGCAGTGCTTGGGCGTGTGGGCCCATCATGTCTGAGCTTCTGGGACGGCCTCACTCAGTCTCAGCTCCAGTGTGCTGTTTGTGTCCACTCGGCTTTTAGGTATTCTTTATTATGGTTGTGTAGTCACTAAGTCGTGTCCGACTCTTTGTGACCCCGTGGACTATAGTCTGCCAGTCTCCTCTGTCCATGGTATTCTCCAGACAAGAATACTGGAGTGGGTTGCCATTTCCATCTCTAGGGTGTCTTCCTGATCCAGGGATCGAACCCATGTCTCCTGCATTGGCAGGCAGATTCTTTACTGCTGAGCCACCAGTGAAAAGTTCAGTCATGGCCGACTCTTTGCGACGCTGTGGACTGTAGCCCACCATGCTGCTCTGTCCATGGATTTCTCCAGGCAAGGCAAGAATACTGGAGTGGTTAGCCATTCCCCTCTCCAGAGGATCTTCCCAACCCGAGGCTTGAACCCATGTCTTCTATATTGCAGGTGGATTCTTTACTGTCTGAGGCACCAGGGAAGCCCTATGTTTATTATTAGTAGCAATTAAGTAGATAGTTTTAAATTCTGTTAGAGGCCACTGTCCGTTAACAGGTGTACATTCTTAGAAGGGAATCCACAAGGGGGCCTTTTCCCAGCCTAGTAATTTGCTTATCATTCCTTCATTTGTGAAATAGGGCTTATAATTTTTATCTACCAGGGTGGTTTTGAAGAGTGGAGACGTGTGTTTTGAGTGCCCAGTGCTGTCTGGCAGGCGGTGGGCAGGAGCTGGTTCTGCTCTGTGGGGGCAGCTGGGGTGGCTGCCCTCAGCCCCTGGCCTGAGAGAGGGCCATTTCCTCTCTGCTGTTGTTTGCATGATAAGGATTCTTTTGTTTTGTTTTATCAGAGGACATGAAGCCTTGATGAGAAGAATAGGCTGTTGAGATAAAAGATGTCTGACCACAGATGGGTGTCTTTTACGATGTGCAGGGACATCATACTCATATAAAGGACTGTGCTTAAATATTTTTTTTTCCAGATTGTGAATTCTAACTCTTCGAACTATTTTGTGTATTTTTACGTTTTAGAACAGATGGTTTTTCATCTAAAGTCAATCAGTGATCATCTCAAATGTTGAGGATACTTGGCCTAGAGAATTTTCACATAGTCTTTTTAACACCTTTATTGAGATATATTGATGTGCGGGAATCTTCGAGCCTGTGTTCACCTGTGAAATTGCCCCACAGCCAAGGTAGTGAACATGTCTGTCACTTTGCCTCTGCAGCGTCAGCACCCCCTCCTGCCCCACCACAGACGACCCCAGGGCTCTGGGCCCTGCAGCAGCTCAGGCGGCTAGGCGTTGACAGCGGCGTGCATGCCTTGGTCCAGCTTCTTTCACTCAGCAAAATTATTTTGAGAAACATCAGTGTTGAATGTATCAGTTTTACATTTTAAGTTTTCAAAATTAACTTCTATTTGCACTCCTAGATGGGAAGCATTACTTCTTTGAAACTATTAACCTGTTGTCAAACTTTGTTGAGAGATCTCTTGAATAACAGTCATAGTGAAAATCTTGAGAGAGCCCTGCCCTGCACTGTCCTGGTCAAAGCCCGACTCAGCACCTCACTCGGGCCCAGCCCCGTGGGTGTGTGCGAGAAGGGCACTCGGGCTCCTGAGGGCATGGCATGCCCTTTGTTATGATGGGGACAGAGGGAATGTGAAACTTGGACTGTTTGCTTGGAGAGGCGCCATGTGTCTGATGGTGACACCATATTTACTCATTTCTTTTCCTTTTTAGATCCTTCCCAGGAGTTCCATTATGGGTGTGAGAGGTTTGCATGGGTTTGTGGCAAGTAGCTGCCCACATGTATGTACGGTAGTAAACTTCAAGGAGCTGGCAGAGCGCCACCGGAGCCAGCACCCCGGAGGGACGCCCACCATTGTGGTCGACGCCATGTGCTGCCTCAGGTACTGGTACACACCGGAGTCCTGGGTCTGCGGCGGACAGTGGCGGGAATACTACTCTTCTTTGCGAGAATTCGTGAGGACTTTCACCGCTGTCGGCATCAAGCTGATCTTCTTCTTCGACGGCATGGTGGAGCAGTCCAAGAGAGGCGAGTGGGTGAAGCGCAGACTCAAGAATAACAGGGAGATAGCCAAGATCTTCCACTACATCAAGTCCCGCAGGGAGCAGCCGGGCAGGAACATGTTCTTCACCCCCTCGGGGCTGGCCATATTTACGCGGTTTGCTTTGAAGGCCCTGGGTCAGGAAACTCTGTGCTCGTTACAGGAGGCCGACTATGAGGTGGCCTCCTATGGCTTCCAGAACAACTGTCTTGGGATTCTTGGAGAAGACACTGACTACTTAATCTATGACACCTGTCCCTATTTTTCCATCAGCGAGCTCTCCCTGGACAGTCTGGACACCGTCATGCTCTGCCGGGAGAAGCTCTGTCAGAGCCTCGGGCTCCACCTGGCCGACCTGCCTCTGCTGGCCTGCCTGCTTGGCAATGACGTCATCCCAGAAGGCATGTTCGAGAGCTTTCGGTACAAATGCTTGACTTCCTATGCCTCTGTGAGAGAGAGCTGTGACAGAAAAGGTAACGTTATCTTAGCTGTAGCAGACCACATATCTAAAGTTCTTCGGTTGCATCAAGGTGAGAAAAAGCTGGAAGAGATGCTACCTTTGGGACCAAACAAAGCTCTTTTTTATAAAGGAGTAGCGTCGTATCTTTTGCCAGGACAGAAATCTCCATGGTTTATCCAAAAACCTGAAGATGTAGTAACTTTGGACAAGCAGGTACTATCCATGAGTTCAGATCCTGAATCTAAGCAAGAGTTTCCCATGTGTATGGACTCTGAATCCAAGCAGAAATTACCTGTGGGTACAGACCCTGAATTTAACCTAGAAGCACCCATGTGTACAAACACTGAAGTTAAACAAGAAGACCCTGTAAATGTGGGGCCTGAAGCCAAGCATCAAGTAACTGTGGTTTTGGATCCTGAAATCTTAAAGGTAGGTGGACATGCCCACCCGAATGTAATATGTCATGATTGAAAATGTACCCAGTGAATATCTATTGACTGCCTGCAGTGGTTAAGACACAGTGGGGGCCACAGAGCCGAACCCTTGAGTTTAGCTAGGAGCTTCACAATACATGTGAAAACCTGCGTTGTGAGCTCTGTCTCGTGTTGTTCCATGGCTGTTACAGAGTGCTAGGGATTTGAAAGAGAGTCATCACTGTGGGTTAAGGACAGAGAGAAGTCCCCAGAGGAGTAGTTACAACTGGAGCCAGGCCTTCCTGGGCCCGAGGTTGCTGTGAACAGGCAAAGATGGGACCTGTGCTCTCAGCAGAGCCCTGGGACAAGTAGCTGAGGCCTGGGGTGTGAAGGGCTAAGTAAGGAGAAGATAATTGGGAAGGACAGACGCAGCCAGATGGTGGATATTCCTGCATGCCACCCTAGGGATTTGAATGTAGTCCGTAAAATGATACAGAGCCTTGATAGTTTTGAAGGAGGGCCACTGTTCATGAACTGCCTGTTCCGTGTAGGTTAGTTGCAGTGTAGCTATTATCTCATTGAAACCTCTCGTTATCCTTGGGTTACAGAGGAGTTGCGTGTGGACACTAATGCCCTGAGGCATCTCAGCAAGCACAGAGCTAATTAGGACTTTACTCACAGCTTTTCATTGTTCTTGCATTGAGTCACCATCTTTCCAAGTTAAAAACCTGGGAACATCTCTCCCATATTTCATCAACAGTCTCTCTTAAGTCTTGTTACTTTGATCTGTTCAGTGGCTCTTACCACCCTGGGCTCTCACCACCCTGTGTGGATGACTGTAGATGTCTGAGAACTCTTCCTAAACAGACTTTGGCCCCTTGCAGCCCCTTTGTCATGCTGCACGCAGAAATAAAGCCCTGATTTGCATTTGCTAGCTCTTCGGAGGGAAGCGGTGACCTGCACAGAGAGGGCCGCTGTCCCGGCTGCTGCCTGCTGCTCCAGCCGTACCTGCCCCTCCTGCCTGCCCCTCTCCCGGATGGCCCTCCGGCCCCTCCGCTGGTCGGTGCCTGCTGGGTTTCCCCATCACACCCAGAGAGGCCGCCCACCCTGTGTGAGAGACCGATGTTTGCCGCAGGTGCCTCCGGAATGTCCTCTCTGGTTCAGTCTTTCCTTCCAGACCAGGTGATCCTGTGAGGGCCTGGCCGTGTTGGTTCTTGTCCTGCCCTGCCGCGGTCTCAGGGAGCGTCCTCTACCTCTTCTGTCTCTACGCTCTCTGTCAGTGACTTCTCCCCTCCGTCCTGCACAGCTGCAAGGAGTCTTCCCTCTCTCTGTCACATGCCTTGTAGCAGAGGGGGTAGCTTCTTATTGTAGGAAATTATAGTGAGAGGTAGAATATGGTACATGTTTCAAGAGAGTTATAGGTGAAAAAGTATTAAGAAATTTATTCTACCTGGAAACATTCTTAACTGCTTTTTAGAGGGAAAAGAATGTGAGTGGACATTGGAGGAGGGTTGGAGGCGGACCTGCACGTGGAGGTCCCGACGAGCAGTGGGAGGTGGGTGGAACGTGTCAGCTTGGAGACAGGCGGGCCTCAGCGCAGCCCGAGGAGAAAGGTGAGCAGAGGCAGGACAGGGAGCCCAGTCTGCGCTTGGCTTCCATGCTCAGTGTGGTTGCGTCGCTGGCTCTTCAGTGACACGCCTCTGCGTAGTTGTTCCTGGTTCTCGGCCGTTCCTCACTGTCTCCACTAACAGCTCTTGCTGGCCGCCCTGGTCTCCCGCTCACGTGAGGCCGTGGGTGTGCAAAGGCTAAAGGACATGTCTGCAGTGGTCACACAGCTAGTTCTTGTAGACCCCGAGTTTGAGCCCAAGCCTTCCATGCTTCACAAGATCGCACCCACCTTCCCTGGGTGGGGGAAGTCTGAAAGTCCATTGGCACTGGGAGAGGGACGCGCTGTGGTCAGAAGTTGGGAAGCGGGGGAACAGAAGAGTCTGAAAGGGAGCCGCCCTGCTCGGAGTCTCATTAGAGAGTTGGGCGGTATCTGCGTTTTGTCCAGCCCAGGACTCAGAGAAGTCCCCTGCCACACCTCCAGCACCATTCCAGGCCCTCTCTGCTTGCTTCTGTTTCGCTCTGGTTCCTGCTGGTCCCCAGCTCTCACTTCCGTCTGTGTGCCTCGCACCTGTCAGTCTGGGCTCCTCCTCATGCACCCTGGCTGTGTTCGCTGTGCCTGACCCATACCCACTGGGTGTGGTGGCCTGGCATCTCACCCCGTTTATTCCAAGGGGAGTCCAGGAAAGTTAGGTCCAGCCACAGAGGGCAAGCATGTGTGTGCTGAGAGAGTTAAGGACTTAGTTCTTAGCCTCTTTTAGGAGGCATGGGATAGCAAGCGGGGGTGTGGTGAGATCAGATACTTGTTTTCTGAAACACAGCAGGGAATGGACCGGTGTGTCTATGAGCTGGAATTAGGGAAATGGAACTTGAGTACAAGAAGCAACTCAGGCAATGTTTCAGAAGAGAATCCTGCTGTGCAGGTGAAGCTCCTGTGCTCAGGCTGGTGGGATGGGGTTGGCCTGAGCCAAACAGAAGGTAGGCTTCACGGGGACCATCTGATGCTTAAAATGTGTGTTCTACATGTAGTGGAGACCCTCGAGGTAGAAGCAGTGATGCCCTGAGGGTGAAGGGCATCCGAGGGGGAGGAGGGGGAGGTAAGAGTAAGCTGACAAGGGCCCGGGAGGCAGGTTCAAGGGTAAGAAGGAAGGCGGGTCTGCCCGATGCCGCAGCGGCCATGGATGGGGCTCGGAGGTTGTCAGGATTGGCATGTGGGAGGATAGGGGAGCCTACAGAGCTGTGGTCACCCATGGGCTTGGTGGGGGTCAGATGACAGAAATTTGGTGGCAGTTTGGAAGCAAAAAAGGCAGAAGCTGGGGATGGGGTTGCTTTTTGTGGAAGTCTGGTAGAAGGAGCCCAGCAGAGTCTCCTGGGCCTGTGGGGCGGTGGGGGTGGGGGGAGGACAGAGTGTGTCCTGAGTCAGTGGCACTTGGACTTCTTGAGCTTAGAGGCCGCTTTGAAAATAATTTGGAAGTTTCTTAAATTCCCCTTAAAAAGTATTTTTCAGTATCATCTTCCAGCACTGACAATAGATAACCAGAATTCAAACGTGCATTTTGGTGACATGTAGTCACCCTAGAAGTCCTTTGGTGCCAAGTAGCTGAATGTAGCAATTGCCTGGGTGCATGCACACAACCATTGCTGTTTCCTCCAGCAATTGGATAAACTGAATTCTTGCTTTAGAATTTTCAGATTAGGTGAATATGTTAAAGTTTTTCCAAGTGTGGAATACTATATCTGCAGTAAGGGCAGAGATAAAAGATGCTGAGGTGGTGAGCTAGTTAATGAATTAATATTATAATTGTAGAAAACTTCTCTGAAAACCCTGTGTACACCCAGAAAAGAATGTTACATCTCAACTCTGTACAGTTGCCAAAATTGGAGGTTTTCTGATAGAATGAATATATAATTTGTTATAACTTTATAGATAAATTTGCCAAATTCTAACTCTTGAAATAAAAAAAGAGGAAGAAACGTAAGAAGGTATAGGAAAATACATTAGAGGGTTCAGTTCAGTTCAGTTCAGTTGCTCAGTTGTGTCTGACTCTTTGCGACCCCATGAATTACAGGCCTCCCTGTCCATCACCAACTCCTGGAGTTCACTCAGACTCATGTCCATTGAGTCAGTGATGCCATCCAGCCATCTCATCCTCTGTTGTCCCCTTCTCCTTCTGTCCCCAATCCTTCCCAGCATCAGAGTCTTTTCCAATGAGTGTATTGTACCTTAAAAGAATCATAAAATATCTAACCATATTGTTTCTGATAGATTCTGTATCAAAAGGGGCATTATAGAGAAATATGTTACTTCTAATGATCTTTCATTGGTTAGAGCATCAAGTAATAACTCTTTTGGGATCCTTGCTGACTTTAAAGCTGCTAGCTTGTCTGCCATCCCGATTTAAAGAAGCATTTAGCCATGAAATAGACCCTGGAGTATGTCCAGCCAGAGAGCAGTCGTGGCCGCCTGTTGGCCATGCACTATTTGCCAGCCTCTGTATTAGCTCATTTAATCCTCATGGATAGTTCTCTGAGGACAGCACCTTTGTTAAACCTATTCTACATGTGAAGGAAGCAGGCACTGAAGGTATTAAGACTCAAGTCACTGGAGTGAATGGGCCTGAGCGAGCGCGTCACATGCGTCAGTAGCAGGACACTGATGCACAGAGGTTCTGATGCTCCAGGCTGTAGTCAGAGCGCATTTTACATGCCATCGGGGGTCAGTTCAGTTCAGTTGAGTCAGGCCTCCCTGTCTATCACCATCTCCCGGGGTTCACCCAGACTCACGTCCATTGAGTCAGTGATGCCATCCAGCCATCTCATCCTCTGTCGTCCCCTTCTCCTCCTGCCCCCAGTCCCTCCCAGCATCAGAGTCTTTTCCAATGAGTCAACTCTTTGCATGAGGTGGCCAAAGTACTGGAGTTTCAGCTTTAGCATCATTCCTTCCAAAGAAATCCCAGGGCTGATCTCCTTCAGAATGGACTGGTTGGATCTCCTTGCAGTCCAAGGGACTCTCAAGAGTCTTCTCCAACACCACAGTTCAAGAGCATCAATTCTTTGGCATTCAGCCTTCTTCACAGTCCAACTCTCACATCCATACATGACCACAGGAAAAACCATAGCCTTGACTAGATGGACCTTTGTTGGCAAAGTAATGTCTCTGCTTTTGAATATGCTGTCTAGGTTGGTCATAACTTTCCTTCCAAGGAGTAAGCATCTTTTAATTTCATGGCTGCAGTCACCATTTCATGTTTCCACAAAGAACACTCTCACCACTGCAGGATTACTCTTCACATTAAAGCCACCCTACCACTGATGGCATGTAAAATGCGCTGTAACAACCTGCAGGATTACTCTTCACAGTGCATTTTACATGCCATCAGGGGTAGGGTGGCTTTAAATTGTGAAGAGTAATCCTGCAGTGGTGAGAGTGTTCTTTGTGGAAACATGAAACCTGTATGTTGGTTATTACAGGCCATCTGATCTCAACTCCTCATTGAGTGGGAGCGTGGCATCTGTTTACATCATCCATCTCATCACTTCCCAATGGTGACACTGCACTGCATTCAGAGCAGAAGGAAGCACGTCCTCAGGCAGTTTCTGCTCAGTAAAACAGTACTGAACAGGTGAATGAGAGTGATGCAGTTTCTAATCCCAAAGAATTTATGGTTTAATAGGAGAGATGAGGCAAGGTAACAAGTGGACGGTAAATGCGAGTTGAGCCCCTCACGTCGGGGAGGTGAGTTCTTATTCACAGAGGATGGCAGGGTTCTGGAGAGATGACAGAACCCTGAGGTTCTAGGGAGGTTCGGGGGAACCTCACGGGGCAGAGACAGAAGTGGCTTTTGGGAAGGGCTGAAAGAGGTCAGTTTCTATCATGGAAGTTGGGCTCCAGAGTGTCCACAAGGGGTGCACAGGAGGAGATGGAGGTCTTCAGGGCCTCTTCAACTCAGGCTGAAGAGTCTGGTAGTCGGCCTGAGTGCAGTGATTGGGCCTCTGTTTCTAGGAAGACAGTGTCACTGGGGTGAAGAGTGGGTTGGAGAGCCTGGAGAGGGGCGGCTGGACCCCTGGGCAGCCCCTTTCCCTGTCGGGTGGACAGGATGTTGAGTGACGGCAGAGGTAAGTCCCAAGTCTGGTTGGTGGGTGGAAATTGGAGGAGGAGCTGGAAGCACAGAGGCCAGCTTGACGTCCTGAGTTTGAGTGACATTTACTCTACCTCTGAGCCCTAGAAGGCCTTGGATTTCCTGCTGAAGGTCATGGTATTGTTTTCAAGGAGAAACAAGTTGCATTTAATTGTTGGGCAGGTCGCCAGAGCACAGCATGTCCAGGCAGAGAGCTACCTGGTGTACAGCGTGATGAGCAGCGGCGAGGTGGAGTGCAGCAACAGCTTGGAGGACGCCACGGACCAGGCCCTGCCCAGCCAGGCCTTCGTCTACCGCCCCGTGCGGCAGCGCGTCTACTCCCTTCTGCTGGGGGGCGGCGGCGGTGAGTTGTGGTCTCCAGGGGCCATGCACCTGGAGCTGGTTCTGAGAACTGGCCGGATGGAATGAGTGCATGCTTTCAGGACTCAGGATTTGCTTCTCTGTAAAGTCTGGAATGGAAAATGCCACTCGCATCTGCACAGGATTAAGGGTAAATGCATGGGATGTCTGTTTATCTGATTAGCAAGCAGTTGACCAGAGTTCATTGAAAGAGAAGTGCATTGTTTCTGTTGTAAAGCAGTTGTATTTTTATTCCTTAGAAGGATTTAAGAAATTTAAAAAATTTGGAAACTCTTTCCTCCTATAGAAGTGTAGTGTAGGGTGTGTCTGTTATTAGAAGACAGTTTTGTATGATTATGGTATGTCTTCTTTCTATTCTTTTACTTTTAAACTATTCTTAATAGTTGGAGCATTTCTCTTTTAAGCAGCATGTCAGTCTTGCAGTCTCTGTCTTTTAGCTGGATTGTCTGGGCTGTTTACGTTCGCTGTGCCGCTGGCTGGCGTGGCCAGGCTCGCTGTGCCGCTGGCTGGCGTGGCCGGGCTCGCTGTGCCGCTGGCTGGCGTGGCCGGGCTCGCTATGCCGGCTGGCGTGGCCGGGCTCGCTGTGCCGGCTGGTGTGGCCGGGCTCACTGTGCCGCTGGCTGGCGTGGCTGGGCTCGCTGTGCCAGCTGGCGTGGCGGGCTCGCTGTGCCAGCTGGTGTGGCCGGGCTCGCTGTGCCGCTGGCTGGCGTGGCCGGGTTTATGTCTTCATTGTGCTCTTTGCTCTGTCCTCTTTTCCCTATTTTCCCCTTTTCTGACTTCTTTTGTAATAGTTGAATAATTATTAGTATTTTGCTTTATATTGGCTTACTGTTGGACTTGAATTATTAGATTTACTTGTTTTTATGTGTTTGTTTTTTTAGCAGTTGCTCTAGGGTTTATAATGTATGTCTTTAACTTGTCGGAATTTGACTTCAGTATTATACCATGTAAGGCATACTGTAAAAACCTTACAACAGTGTACTTCATTTCCCCCTTCATTTTTGCTATTCAGTATATTTTAAAGATTTTATTTTGAAATAATTAAATACTCAAGGGAGTTGCAAAAAATAGCATATAGGATTTCATGTACCCTTTATAAAATGACATTGTATATAATAAAGTATAATATCAAAGCCAGGAACTTGACATTAATACAATAATACTATGAAGCAGACTATAGATGTTACTCACTTCTCAGCATTTTTTACCCCCATTTGTTTGTGTATGTGTATAATTCTGTGCAGTATTGTCCATACAAGATACAGGCGTGGATATGCTGATATCCATATACAGATACGGATGTATTCTCCATACAGGATACAGGCGTGGATATGCTGATATCCATATACAGATGTGCATGTGTTATCCATACAAGATACAGGCGTGTTCCATGGCCACAGGGGCTCTCCATCTGCTGCCTCTTCATAGCCACCTTCTGTCCCTGTCCCCTGGTGAACAGCGGTCAGTCCTCCAACTCAACCCTCTGGTCATTTGAGAATGTCACGTAAGTGGAAACATGGTGGTAGTAGCCTTTTGAGATCATGCACATGTTTTAAGCGTAAACACATGATTCTTATTTTTACTTTAAGCTGTTGGCAGACATTTTTGTGAAGGACCAGGTGATAAACATTTTAGGCTTTGAGGGCTCCACAGTCAGTAACAGCTAATGAGCTTTGTTGAGGCAGGTGCCCTAGACACAAATCCAGAAGGGCATGTTGTGCCATTGAAGCTTTGTCTAGTTTTCCCATGTCACACAGTTTGAATTGTATGTCATTGGTCTGTGTCACAGAATATTCTTCTTTCAATAATTTTCTAATCATTTAAAGCAGTATGAAAAGCATTATTAGCTTTCAGACTGAATAAAGGCAAGCCAGCCAGATTTGGCCTGTGAGCTGTGCTTTTGGTTGTTTTGGAAAGGAGTTAATTGGTGAGTCGATGTCTGCCGTGTGTGCCATTTCTGGTGCTCTTTACTGCAGAAATATAATTCTTCTGGAGGTAGAAGTTTAGATACTTCTTGTCTGGCCCTTTGAGGGTGTCATTCTCTTGTCTCTAGCTTGTGTTTCTCCTGAGATGACCGTGGTCCTTCTGACTGTTGGGTCCGCAGGTTGTGAGTGTTTCTCTGGCTGTTGAGGGTTTTCTGCTGATTGCTGGTTTTCAGCCCCTGTTTAAGCTGAACTTTGGAGTCATTTCCTCCATGTGTATTCTGCTTGCAGCTCTTGAGCTCCTTGGGTCTGTGAGTTTCTGTTCCCTGCTGACTTTGAGAGCGCCGTTTCATTGAACACTGTCTTCTGTGTCTCTCTGTCACTCTAGGCCCCTATCACATGCCTGGTTCACACCTCACAGTGCCCCTCAGGCACCAAGGCTCGATTGTTAAGCCTCTTCTCTCTGTGCTTCAACTTGGATCCCTCTTGTTGCTCTGATTTCACATTTACAGAGCCTTTCTTCGGTAGTGTCTAGTCTGCTACTAGCCCATCCAGTGAAATTGTCATTCCAGATGTTGTATTTTCAGCATTTTTAAAAATCCTCCATTTCTTTCTTCCCTGTCTTCATGTTTTCCTTTAAATCCTTAAACTTGTTTGCACTACCTGTTTTCAAGTCCTTATCTACTAATTCCATCACCCCTGTCATTGCTGGGCCTGTCTGTGGTGGGTCCACATGTTTCTGCTTATTCTCGTGTTCAGTATTTTACTGTACTCTAGAAGGTTTTGGATCTGTGAAGGGTCTTGCTTTTTGTCCTGTAAGGGGTCATTTACCTGATCCTTGCAGGGTTTGCCTGAAGCCTTGTTAGGTGGTCTGGGGAACCTCAGGAGATAGAGGGGCCCTGTTTCTGAGGCCGGGGCTTCCTGGGCTGTCACCGAGTGCCGATGTCTGACGTGGCCGCTGCACACGGTGGCCCCGTGCGGCCCCAGGGTCACATGGCTCGTGGCCATCTGCCTGGCCTCGTTGAGCCTTGCCCTGGGCGTAACACGCTCTGTTCCTCGGGACCTCGGGGTGCTCCTCTGCATGGCGCCGGCTCTGATTCTGCTCATAGCCCTGCTGTCGGGACAGCCTGTCCTCTCCGAGCCCTGCTTTGCTCTGCTTTGCTCTCCTCTCTTGCTCTTCTGGGCTCTCACTGCCTCAGCTGCCATCTGCATGGTGCCCTGGGTAGACTCTCCGCTTGAGGGTGCCAGGGCTTCTCGGGTCCTCAGTACGGGAAGGATCTTGGCTGTAGCCCTGCAGTCCCTGTCTTGGCCACACCTACCCTCCTCTCCTGCTGTAGGTGCCGACGGAGGTGAGTGCTGGTATGGTGCTTGTATCTTTTTTGTGGCTTTTCTCTGCCCTTGGAGAGTTCAGTTCTGCATGCTGGTACATTTTTCTCCCACCCATATGTCTATTGTCCATTACTGGAGCTGCTCAGAGATGATGCTGGACCTCCTGGACTGATGTTTTGTTTCTTCATCCTTCCTTCCGGTTTGTTTTTCCTGCATTTGGGGAACATTTCACCACTTCGTTCTCAGCTCTTTGAGAGGTTTCCCTCTCTCCTTCCTGTCTCATTCTCTCCGTTGAGACCTCGCTTGTCTTACTGACACTTCTCCTAGAAGTGGAATTCCTGCTGGAAGCCTTGAGCCTCACTGGTGGGGGCTGGAAGAAGTGGGTTTGCCCCCTCTTTACCCAGGCGCTTTCTTTCACTTGCATTGCTTTAAGAATCAAATCCATGTCGATGGATACAAAATGCATTTCCCAACCCAAGCCATCCTTCTGATCAGTTCTCTTTATCCCTCAGGCCCTTAAACACTAACTTCCCCAGATTCCTCCCTTCTTCCCTCATCAAAAGTGATTTCCCATCACTCACTGGGACCATCTTGCATGTGGGAGAGGGATGGTTGGGTGGGGAGGTTGGGGAGGAAGGAGGTGCCCCAGAGGGCCACTGACCCAGTGTCTCCTCTCCCTCCCTGGAAAAGAAGTAATTTCCTCTCTGAGGGCACCGTGTGCTCTTCGTTCTTCAGCAGATTATGGTTTGTACTTGCCCGTGTGCATTGTCCATGGCTGCCTCCCCACCAGGCTGAGCAGGGCCTGGTCAGGGGCATTCTGTTGCACCTGGCAGATGTCTCAGCATGACTTAGTGACCGATATATGTGTTTAAAATACTACCTCTTCAGAAGTGCTTGCATTTAGCAAGGCATTCCTTGGAAAATGATTACTCTGATGGTTGAATTTCAGACACAGAGGGAGAGCGATGGTCCCTCAAATGCCACTACACGAGCAGCTGTCTCTAAGCCCTGTCTGATGGGCAGGCGGGAGCACTTGTTTGGAGTGAGGTTTAGAATCAAAGGTGCCTTTAGCTCCACAGTCATTGACTCTCCACACCAGAGCTCCTGCAGGTGTGCAGCTGTGGACACTGGAGGTCTGAGCCAAAGCATGACACCAGATTGATGACTTCATCCCTCAAAGTTCCTCATTATGGGCAAGGTTTGGATAACAGATCTGTTGGATGCTCCCGTTCATCTGGAATGTTGGAGGGTGCCTCTTTAGGGAGTGCTTGGTCACTGTCACTCCTCCCTGTATTTATATAGTTGAGCATATGGTGTTTAGACAGCTCAGTGGCGTCATGGCCAAAACAGGGGAGAAACCCTGAAGTTACTCAGTCCTCAGCCTGTCCTTGGCTTCATGCCTGTTCTTACCACTGATTTTAACACTGTCTGTTTTTTAGTCTCCCTAGTGATAACGTTAGATAAAATCATCGGGAAGCTTGATGCATTTTAAGAAATAAAAGAAACTCAAAAAGGTGCAAGAAGGCAGACTCTGTCTGCTTTCTCCCTCCCATCTCACTGGTTCGCAGCTCAGAATGGCCCACGCCTGTGGCCCTCTTTAACAGTTAATATTAACTGTCCTTTTTCCTTGTCACTTTCCCCTCATTTTCACCATGCAGACATTCCAGGAATCCAGTGGGAATTGCAGGAGGCTGATAGACTTGTGATGGACACCTTTGCAAAGCACCTGCAGGGCATCAGCTCCTCTGAGTCCTAGAGGTTGACCTAAAAAGTAATCCTTTTTTCCAAAAGATATATACAAAAAAGAAAGTTTGGGGGAATTTTCTGTTTTTTAAGGACTAAAGCCACACATAATTATAGATTAATCCAGCAATATAAAAAATGTAGGATCATAAAGACAAATATAAACTTTTTAAAGCCTGGAGAGTTGTTATCAAACTTGAAAATCCCTGTGATTGAGAGGTTATAGTTGACATTGCTTCTGTTCATTCTCTTCCCCTCCCAGTGCTCACAGACCTGCCAGATTGTGTGAGAGGAGTGGGCACTTTTGAGAGTTTGTGTGTTGGAATAATCAAGAGTTTTTAACGGGAGAAAGGTTGGACATGTAGACAGACCCACATTTTTGCTCCCAGGGGAACATTTTTTAGTTATATACAGAAGCTTTTATAAATGGTATGATGTGTCTGTCCTTTGGAAATAGCAGGAGAACAACTTTGGTTGTTATTTTTTTGTTTTCCATATAAAATGTTATAGTGTGAATAGAGAGTAAAACTAGCAAAGAACTTTCACTTGAGTTTTACTTTGCTCTTTGAACTCGGAAACCAGCAAATCGAAAGTTCAAATGAGAAAATCAAGCTTTCCTTTTAGGAATTATCAAACTCAATCTCCTCTTCTCTTTTTCTTCGTATGTAGGCGTTTAAGAAGATTATTTTATTTTAATTCAGACAAACTAGATTATTGCAAACATTTCTGCTATTTCAAAATACATACCAGATTAAATCTTTGAAAATATGTGGTACCTCAGAGAAAACTCAGCAGTGGGTACAGGACTAGAAAAGCTCAATTTTCATTTCATTTCCAAAGAAGGGCATTGCCAAGGAATGTTCCAGCTACTGTACAGTTGCAGTCATTTCACATGCTAGCAAGTATCATGCTCAAAATCCTTCAAGTTAGGCTTCAGCAGTACATGAACTGAGAACTTCTAGATGTACAAGCTGGGTTTAGAAAAGGCAGAGGAACCAGAGATCAAATTGCGAATATTTGATGGGTCATGGAGAAAGCAAGGGAGGACTGGAAAAACATCTACTTCTGCCTCATTGTCTTTTCATACTGTTCATAGGATCCTCAAGGTAAGAATGCTGAAGTGGTTTGCCATTCCCTTCTCCGGTGGACTCTGGGAGATAGTGAGGACAGGGAACCCTGGCATGCTGTAGTCCATGAGGTCACAAAATTTAACGACTGAGTGACTGAAAAACAGCAACTGCTTCATTGACTACACTAAAGCCCTTGACTGTGTAGATCACTACAAACTGGAAAATCCATCGTTCAAAGAGAAGGGAGTGCCAGACCTCCTGACCTACCTCCTGAGAAACCTGTATGCAGGTCAAGAAGCCACAGTCAGAACCGGACATGGAACAACTGACTGGTCAAAATGGGGAAAGGAGTACAAAGTGACAAGGCTGTATACGTCTCCCTACTTGTTTAACTTCTCTGCAGAATACTTCATGCTAAATACCGGGCTGGATGAATCATAAGCTGGAATCAAAATTGCTGGAAGAAATAGCAACCACCTCAGATATGTAGATAATACCACTCTAATGGCAGAAAATGAAGAGGAACTAAAGAGCCTTTTGATGAGGGTGAAAGAGGAGAGTGAAAAAGCTAGCTTGAAACTCTACATTCAGAAAACTAAGATCGTGGCATCTGGTCCCATCCCTTCATGGCAAGTAGAAGGGGAATAAGTGGAAGCAGTGACAGGTTTTCTTTTTTGGGGCTCCCCCCGAAAATGACTGCAGCCATGAAATTAAAAGACACTTGCTCCTTGGAAAGAAAGGTATGACCAACCAAGACACCATATTAAAAAGCAGAGACATCACTTTGCTGGCAAAGGTCCAAGTCAAAGCTGTGGTTTCTCCAGCAGTCATGTACGGATGTGAGGGCTGGACCATAAAGAAAGACGAGTGCCAGAGAATTGATGCTTTTGAATTGTGGTGCTGGAGAGGACTCTCGAGAGTCCCTTGGACTGCAAGATCAAACCAGTCAGTCCCAAAGGAAATCAACTTTGAATATTCATTGGAAAGACTGATACAAAAGCTGAAACTCCAGTACTTTGGCCACTTGATCTGAAGAGCCGACTCACTGAACCCTGATGCTGGGAACATTTGAAGGCAGAAGGAGAAGGCGGCAGCAGAGGGTGAGATGGTTAGATAGCATCACCGACTCAATGGAAATGAACTTGAGCAAACTCCTGGAGATAGTGAAGGACAGAGGCGCTTGGTGTGCTGCAGTCCAAGGGGTTGCAAGAGTCAGACTTGACTTAGTGACTGAACAACAACAACCAGAGAATGGACTAATTTTCCAGCCAAAATGCATTTATTTTAAGAAGCTTTCAGGTAACACTTTGCATCTAGCTGTGGCTTTTGGAAGAAGCAGGGAGCTGTAACTGTGTCTGTGGTAGGGATAATCTGAATTAACAGAGAAAATGCTTCCAAATGAATGTCTCGGTTTGGACAGAGACCTCATTCAGACTAAAGACTTATTCTTTGCACGTTGATAGGCTGTTCTGGCCACTCTGCACTGCCTCTTCTGGCAGAAGGAGGAAACAGGCATACTGAGTGTCCCTGTCACATTCCTGCTCACCAGGGGAGTGGCAGGATGCAGAAGAGCCTGCAGACACCTGGCCTCCACTTCAGAGAAGACGCTCATTTGTGTCTCTTTTCCTGTATCCTTCCCCACCATTTCTGATAAAATTTTGTTTAGGGAATGAAAATTAAGGTTAGTGGTTCCAATTGAACTTTCATCTTCTGGCTAGCTAATTTTATTTGAAAGATAAGAGTTTCCTATTCAAGGCTCTGTAAGTAAATAGCTGTAAGTGCTACAGTGTATGCAGCAACTCATCAGGTGTTCAGTTAATCATTTTAAAAAGCAAAAGCTTTTCTTAGTTTGTTAATTAAGAAATACTTTGGAATTAATATGCACCTAACTGCCAGTTCAGTTCAGTCGCTCAGTTGTATTTGACTCTTTGCGACCCCATGGACTGCAGCACGCTAGGCCTCCCTGGCCATCACCAGCTCCCAGAGCTTTCTCAAACTCATGTCCATCAAGTTGGTGATGCCATCCAACCATTTCATCCTCTGTCATTCCTTTCTCTTCCTGCCTTCAGTCTTTCCCAGAATCAAGATCTTTTCTAATAAGTCAGCTCATCAGTGGCCAGAGTATTGGAGCTTCAGCTTCAGCATCAGTCCTTCCAAAGAATATTCAGGACTGATCTCCTTTAGGATGGACTGGTTGGATCTCCTTGCAGTCCAAGGGACTCTCAAGAGTCTTTTTCAACACCACGGTTCAAAGCATCAGTTCTTCCGTACTCAACTTCCTTTATGGTCCAACTCTCACACCCATGCATGACTACTGGAAAAACCATAGCTTTGACTAGACAGACCTTTGTTGGCAAAATAATGTCTCTGCTTTTTAATATGCTGTCTAGGTTGGTCATAACTTTCCTTCCAAGGAGCAAGTGTCTTTTAATTTTAATGGCTACAGTCACCATCTGCAGTGATTTTGGAGTCCAAGAAAATAAACCCTCTGTTGTCCAAGTTATGGAGAAAAGAGGGAATTTGGCATCAGTGCTGGTCTGCATAATGAGGAAAGAGGGGGTTGGGTTGATGTGCTGGTCTAAATTTTGAGAGAGGAGCTCCTGGTGTTGGTGCTGGTCTTAAGCCTGTTTTCTCTTAGGCCTGCTGCTCCTATTGGACTCATCTCCATGGGCAGTGCCATCCTCCTGGATTGTAGCTGGGCAGATAATGCTAAGGTGCCTTGCCTAACTCAGTGGAACTATGAGCCATGCCATGTAGGGCCACCCAAGATGGACAGGTCATAGTGGAGAGTTCTGACTAAATGTAGTCCACTGGAGAAGGGAATGGCAAACCACTTCAGTATTCTTGCCTTGAGAACCCCATGAAAAGGCAAAAAGATTTGACACTGAAAGATGAACTCCCCTGGTTAGTAGGTGCCCAAAATGCAACTGGGGAAGAGTGGAGAAATAGATCCAGAAAGAATGAAGAGGCTGAGCCAAAGCAAAAACAATGCCCAGTTGTAGATGTGACTGGTGATAGAAGTACCAGCTCCTAAACTGTAGAGAACAATACTTCATAGGAACCTGGAATGTTAGGTCCATAAATCAAGGTAAATTGAAAGTGGTCAAACAGGAGATGGCCAGAGTGAACATCAACATTTTAGGAATTGGTGAACTAAAATGGACCAGAATGGGTGAATTTCATTCAGATGACCATTATATCTACTACTGTGGGCAAGAATCCTTTAGAAGAAATGGAATAGCCCTCATAGTCAACAAGAGTCCCAAACACAGTACTTAGGGGCAGTCTCAAAAATGACAGAATGATCTCTGTTCGTTTCCAAGGCAAAGCATTCAGTAGCACAGTAATCCAAGTCTATGCCGCAACCACTAATGTCAAAGAAGCCAAAGTTGAATGGTTCTGTGAAGACCTACAAAACCTTCTAGCTGCTAAGTCACTTCAGTCATGTCCAATTCTGTGTGACCCCATAGATGGCAGTCCACCAGGCTCCGCCACCCCTGGGATTCTCCAGGCAAGAACACTGGAGTGAGTTGCCATTTCCTTCTCCAATGCATGAAAGTGAAAAGTGAAAGTGAAGTCGCTCAGTCGTGTCCGACCCTCAGTGACCCCATGGACTGCAGCCTTCCAGGCTCCTCCATCCATGGGATTTTCCAGGCAAGAGTCCTGGAGTGGGTTGCCATTGCTTTCTCCGACAAAACCTTCTAGAACTAACACCAAAAAAGAGATGTCCTTTTCATCATAGGGGACTGGAATGCAAAAGTAGGGAGTCAAGAGATACCTGGAGTAATAGGCAAGTTTGGCCTTGGAGTACAAAATGAAGCAGGGCAAAGGCTAACAGAGTTTTGCCAAGAGAACGCACTGGTCAGAGCAAACACCCTCTTCCAACAACACAGGATACAACTCTGCACATGGACATCACAAGATGGTCAATACAGAAATCTGATTGTTTATATTCTTTGCAACCGAAGATGGAGAAGCTCGATACAGTCAGCAAAAACAAGAACGGGAACTGACTGTGGCTCAGATTATGAGCTCCTTATAGTAAAATTCAGGCTTTAATTGAAGAAAGTAGGGAAAACCACTAGACCATTCAAGTATGACCTAAATTAAATCCCTTATGATTATACAGAGGAAGTAGCAAATAGATTTAAGGTATTAGGTTTGATAGATAGAGTGTCTGAAGAACTATGGACAGAGGTTTGTAACATTGTACAGGAGGTGGTGATCAAAACCATCCCCAAGAAGAAAAAATGAAAAAAGGCAAAATGGTTGTCTGTGGAGGCCTTACGGATAGCTAAGAAAAGAGAAGTGAAAGGCAAAGGAGAAAAAGGAAAGATACATCCATCTGAATGCTGAGTTCCAAAGAATAGCAAGGAGAGATAAGAAAGGCTTCCTAAGTGGTCAATGCAAAGAAATAGAGAAAAACAATAGAATGGGAAAGACTAGAGATCTCATCAGAAAATTAGAGATACCAAGGGAACACTTCATGCAAAGATGGGCACAATAAAGGACAAAAATGGCACGGACCTAACAGAAGCAGAAGATATTAAGAATAGGAGGCAAGAATACATAGAAGAACTATACAAAAACGGATCTTCATGACCCAGATAACCATGATGGTGTGGTCACTCACCTCGAGCCAGACATCCTGGAGTGTGAAGTCAAGTGGGCCTTAGGAAACATCACTACAAACCAAGGTAGTGGAGATGATGGAATTCCAACTGACCTATTTCAAATCCTACAAGATGATGCTGTGAAAGGGCTGCAGTCAATATGCCAGCAAATTTGGAAAACTCAGCAGTGGCCACAGGACTGGAAAAGGTCAGTTTTCATTCTTATCCCAAAGAAAGGCAATGCCAAAGAATGTTCAAACTACCACACAATTGCACTCATTTCACATGTTAGCAAAGTAATGGTCAAAATTCTCCAAACGAGGCTTCAATATTACGTTAACCAAGAACTTCCAAATGTTCAAGCTGGATTTAGAAATGGCAGAGGAACCAGGGATCAAATTGCCAGCATCCATTGGACCATAGAAAAAGCAAGAGAATTCCAGAAAAACATCTACCTCTCCTTCATTGACTATGTTAAAACCTTTAGCTGTTTTGGGTCATAGCAATCTGTGCAAAATTCTTAGAGAGATGGGAATATCATACCGCTTTACCTGCCTCCTGAGAAATCTGTATTCAGGTCAAGAAGCAACTGTTAGAACTGGGCATGGAACAAAGGACTGATTCAAAATTGGAAAAGGAGTACGTCATGGTTGTATATTGTCACCTTGCTTATGTAACTTATATGCAGAGTACATCATGAGAAATGCTGGACTGGATGAAGCACAGTTGGAATCAAATTGCTGGGAGAAATATCAATAACCACAGATATACAGATGACACCACCCTTGTCACAGAAAGCAAAGAGGAACTAAAGAGCCTCTTGATGAAAGTTAAAGAGGAGAGTGAAAAAGTTGGCTTAAAACTCAGCATTCAAAAAAACAAAGATCATGGCATCCAGTCCCATCACTTTCTCGCAAATAGATGGGGGAACAATAGAGACAGTGACAGACTTTATTTTCTTTTGCTCTAAAATCACTGCAGATGCTGACTGCAGCCATGAAATTAAAAATGCTTTCTCCTTGGAAGAAAAGCTATGACCAACCTAGACAGCATAATAAAAAGCAGAGACATTACTTAGCTGACAAAGGTCTGTCTAGTCAAAACTATGGTTTTTCTAGTAGTCATGTATTGATGTGAGAGTTGGACCATAAAGGCAGCTGAGCGCTGAAGAATTGATGCTTTTGAACTGTGGTGTTGGAAAAGATTCTTGAGGGTTCCTTGGACTGCAAGGAGATCAAACCAGTTAACCCTAAAGGAAATCAGTCCTGAATATTCATTGGGAGGACTGATGCTAAAGCTGAAGCTCCAATACTTTGGCCACCTGATGTGAAGAACTGACTCATTAGAAAAGACCCTGATGCTGGGAAAGATTGAAGGCAGGAGGAGAAGGGGACGACACAGGATGAGATGGTTGGATGGCATCACAGACTCAATGGACATGAGTTTGAGCAAGCTTCTGGAGTTGGTGATGGACAGGGAGGCCTGTGGTGCTGTAGTCCATGAGGTCTCAAGGCATCAGACACGACTGATCGACTGAACTGAGATGATGCTGTGTGTCTCTTGGAATGTTGGTCCAAAGACTGCTTCCCTTGGTCCTAACAGAGGGGAGCTAGGAGGACTGTCGGGTGTGTTTAGACAAGGGCACCAGTGCCCACCGTGAACCTCTCTCTCTGTCTTTTGTGTGTCACTTAAAGCTCTGAGACATTGGCTCTGAACCTCTGTGCTGTGAACAATCTTAGATAAAAGGTGGTCATTTCCATGCGGTGTCAAATGTGGTTTTGTGAATGTTTTAGTGATTCCCAAGGAGTCATTTGGCAGGATAGGTCCCTTAATAGCAGTGGTTGAGTGGGAGTACAGAACCTAGTAAGGTTTGTCTCTTGGCATGAGCAGGGCAGCATTCACTCAGTTGGCTATTTTTTAATGTAATGAAAACCTTGGCCAAGAGGATTACATAGAAATTGGGTTGTTTTATTTTTAACAACATTAAGAATACTCAGATCTTCTTTTTTAAAATTTTTTCTGTGTGTATGAAATTTAGACTAAGATGAACTTGCTCCTAAACCTGCAGTTAATGAGCATTTGCTCTGGGCCTTGTGTTTTATGGAGAATGGTTTTTGCTCTAGGGAGCTCAGTTTTCCGGGACTCCAGCCAGAGTGCTGCCTGAGTGGGGCGCAGTGGTTGGGGAGCGTGGGAGGCTCAGCTGAGAGGGAGGGAAGGGGGGCTCGCCAAGTGTGGGCACAGGAGGTGGCATCTGCGGTGGGCTGGGGGAGTGGTGGAGGGGAGTGGGGGCAGAGCAGAGCGTGGCCCAAACGCAGAGGTGAGAAAGGGCGAGGTGAGCTGCGGCTGAGTGGGGCACGGCAGCTGACTGGGCCACCTGAGCTTCCGTAGCAGTTAGTAATCTAGCAACAGACAGAAGTGCCTTTATTCTAGATTATTCCTACCAGCTTTCTGATTCGTCTGACATAACACTAGACTTAATAGTTGCGTAAAGTAGTGAATTTAAGAGCAGAAAGGACTGTCATATTTCTGCTCCCTGAATGTTCTCTGGGACGGTAGGAGGGTGATGGGGAAGGAAAGCAGGATGCTGCAGGAGCCGTCTCGGTGGTGACTGAGAGGTCACCTCTGCCCTCAGTGATCACCTATCCAGGTTGTCCTGCCACCCACCACCCAAGGTCATCATTCTGGTGGGACTGGATGGACGACCATCCGATCAGAGGGTAGGAGATCCACTGCTGGATGCCCGAGGCCCCTTGGTGACCTTGGATGTGAGAACTCACTGTGCTCACCGGCGTGGAATTGGTCCTGCCGAGGTGGCTCTCGTGCAGTGTGGTGATGGACTGGTACGCACGTCCACTGATGCAGCTGTCTTTACTCAGGTGGTTCCAGCACCGGCCCCGCTGTCAAGGAGTGGTTTGTGTACTCCGGGAACCCACTGAGGCAGCCAGACCTCGTCAGGCCGCTGCAGATGAACATTCCAGGTACAGACTGCTGCTAAATCGCTTCAGTCGTGTCCGACTCTGTGCGACCCCAGAGATGGCAGCCGACCAGGCTCCTCCGTCCCTGGGATTCTCCAGGCAAGAGCACTGGAGTGGGCTGCCGTTTCCTTCTCCAATACATGAAAGTGAAAAGTGAAAGTGAAGTCGCTCAGTCGTGTCCGACTCCTAGCGACCCCATGGACAGCAGCCCACCAGGCTCCTCCATCCATGGGATTTTCCAGGCAAGAGAACTAGAATGGGTTGCCATTGCCTTCTCCACCAGGTACAGACAGCCTTGATTAAATGTCAGAGTTGTTTACCACATGATGCAATAATGATCTCTGTGGAAACATACTTTTCCAGAACTGCACACACACTGATTTTCATTTCTACCGTGGGTCCAGGAGTGGTGTCCCTAATGAAGTTCTAATACAACAGAGGAAAGGGCATTATACAGACCTCTCCAGGCCCAGTCTTCTGAACCACCCTGCCTCACTCCCCTGCCTGCTGCCCAAGGTCCACGCCAGGGGGAGAAGGAAACCAGGACCCCCTTAGTAAGCAGCTGTGAGTTAGCACGGTTGCATTCTTGCTGCTCTGCTTGGGGCGATTCTTGTCTTGCTTCCACGATTGAAAGTGGGCTTGATGAATTGGGAAGAGGAGGTGAAGGAAGGTGTTCAACGAGGTGAAGGAAGGTGTTCAACTGTAAAAGTAAGTTTTTTTCAAGGGCCAGTAGGAGGGGAGGAGAAAACAGAGTTCTCCTAAAAATTAGTCGAAGTAAATTCTTCCTGTGGGTTCTTAGTATCTGGAGAAAGCCAAGCGTGTTCGACTGTAGGAGACAGGGTTCTACATACAGACCCTTGAAGAGAGGACAGAGTTTTGGGCTTATTTTAGTGGCCTTTCTTATTGTTTCACAAAACAAATACTTTCCAAAATTTTTATATTCCATTTTTATATGCTTTAAATTCTTTCAAGTCACTATTGTGTTCTGTCACTCAAGCCTATAATTTACCAAATAAGAAACATTGTGAAACATATTTCTTATAAGTGGAATTGTACAAGGAGAGAAGTTGAGGGAATATTTCCTAATTCTCTCAGTTGATAAGTGATATACTCAAACCTAAATATTAGTATTTTAGTATTTCAAACCTAAAGGTACTTATCACAAAAACAATTTAAGAATGACACATTTTACAGCAAGAAGTACTTTCAAAGAATACCCAAAATCATTTCCCAGAAATGTTTTAATATATATATATGTAATTTTCATTTTATAGTATCGTTCCAGAAATAATGTAGAATGGGAATATTTGGCCTTTCATTATTATATTACGAGTTAACTTTAGAGGCCCTCAATATAAGGTTTTAATAAACTCTAAAGTTTGCTTAGTTGTTGGAGAGACTGTTTCTGAGGCTTGTGGGCACGTGCTCCTTGGCACTGCTGAGCTGCAGGTGTGTGCGTGTTGCACACTGGGACTGCACACGGGGCCTGTGCTTCCAGAAGGAGCGGGAGCCCCGCCCACCCTCGGAGGGCGGGCG
Organism: Bos mutus; assembly: GCF_027580195.1. Classification (NCBI taxonomy): domain Eukaryota; kingdom Metazoa; phylum Chordata; class Mammalia; order Artiodactyla; family Bovidae; genus Bos; species Bos mutus. The sequence goes on from NC_091625.1 coordinate 103,753,518, forward strand.
TGCGTCCGCCGTCTCTAGAACCCTGGAAGTGGGGCCTTGAACTCGTGTTGCAGGTGATTCAGATGAATGACTGTTCACATTTATGTTAATAACAATACAAAATGATAGGATTTTTATATATAAGTCTTCTGTATATCCATGAGGAAAAATGCCAGATGGTTTTTATTTTAGACTCATTTGGAAGCTGGATCATCCAGGTGCCTATCTCATGGTTTTCCAGCACCCTGACAACGTGTATGTTAAGAGCAGTGGACTCCTGCTGCTTGATCCTCACCTTCTGCAGGCCCTCAGAAGGGTGTACCTGGAAATTTGGCTTTCTTTCCCCCGACCTGCCCCTCACAGGGTCCCTGCGTCTGTGCATCATCCTCAGCCGCCTCCCTTACTGACACGCTGCATTTTGTGCAGCAAGTCTTGACCACACAGCAGGCAAGCATCTGACATAGCTTTTTATCTCCCAAACTGGATATTCTTCTTTAGGCAACATGTAGGTGATTTTTTCTGTCTTCACAGAGCCTCGTTTTGGTCATTTTAAGCATATCCTTATTTTATAAACCTCGGAAAGCTGATTGCACACATCTAATTGGTAGTTTGTCCATCTGGAATGATTTTTAAAGCATTCAAGAATCTGAGAGTAAGCTTAGTATTTCTTGGCTGTATAAAGACGTGACTCCCCAGCACCTTGCAGATCTTCTTTTATAAAATGAAACAAGTTGTCATTCACAGAAATTTCCTCCTTCCCAGTCCCTCTGGGCAGCACTCTTGGGACTTGCTCATTTCTGAGAAGCTCTTGAGACTTTCCTGTCCGTGAATTCACACAGAAGCCTTTGCCAAGTGAAGACATAATTTGACTTTTGAAGCTGATACGTTTCAGGAGCAATGCAAATAGGACCTATAGACAAAATCTCAGCTGCCCATGGAACTCTGGGTGAAGTGTGGGGGCCACCCTTGATCCTTTCTGGCAGAGTCACACAATTTTCTCATACTGTGAAATGTTTTCATTTTGCTGTTTTTGACTATTTAAAAATGTGAAAATCATTCATTCATTCATAATTTCTGCATATAAAACCAAGGAAAATGTATCTTGCACAATTTTGGCAGCTGTTTCTTTTGCACAGTGTACTTTGAAAACCACTAGTCCAGGAAAATAAGAGAGCCGACTACCAGAGTAGACCAGTGGTGTTCTTGCCAAGCACCCCGTCACAGTCTCGTCTGTCTCACTCCCTCGGACAGCATAGCTGAGCACAGGAAGAGAAAGCCCCCCCTTTCCTGCACAGTATAGCTGTTTAAAGAAAGAGGAATGTTTTCAATGAAATACATATATGCTGACCTTTTAGGATTTCTGCTTGTTTAAACCAGGAAGTTCTGTTAATGTTTACTTTCCAGTTGCTTTAAGTGTAAAAGCCCAAGGAAGTCAGCAAGGAAAGAGGTCAGTGCCCTTTACTTCTTTACTTTGTTTCTGAGAAGCGTCTTATAACTTGCTAGTACAAAGAATAATGGTAAATGGACTTTTTTTTTTTTTTTTTTTTAAACTAGGGGGAACGCCTAGTTTGAGACAGCTGTGGCTGAGCCAAGAGCCAGGAATCCAGGCCCAGCGCTTGGACACACTGCTGGCCTGCTTTGACCTGTCATCCTCACGAGAAGAACTGCAGGCAGTTGAGCGCCCCTTTCAGGCGCTGTGCTGCCTCCTGGTCTACCTGTTCGTGCAGGTAACCTCCCTCCTGGCCGTGGCTGCTGCAGTCACCCCTCGCTTCTGGCCCTTGACTTTTGTGGGGTATGGTGGTCTGGGGTGTTGCTGAGGGCTGGTCCCCTGCCCCGTCTCTGCCCAGTGTCTGTTTCATAAAAAGTGAGGTCTCTGTGTGGCCGTACATTTGAGGAGCCCTGTTGGCTGCCGGCATAGAAGTGGGCTCTGCACCTCCCTGTGATAGAAGCTTGAGGTGTCTGCCAGGTCCAGGCCGTGGTGCACTTTGCTCACGATGGCCTAGCTTTGTGGAGCGTGGGCTGTCCTGTGTCCCTGTTTGGATGGTGGTTGCCACAAACACGGGGCAGGTAAGCCACCCTCAGTGAGGTTTAATTTACTGCCTCTTCACTGGTTTCACACACACCAGGACGAACTTTCATTTTGAGTAGAACTTTCCTTTATTTGCACCAGACTCAGCAAAGTATAAATCAGTAAATGATCACAGGATTATTTAATGTTTAAATGAAAAATACATTTCTTTTGCTACTTTTACTAAATGTGCATGCATGTATTATCAGTTAATGCTTTCTTTCCCTTGTTTATGAATCTGCAGGTGGCTAAGGCGGACACAGTGGGGGTTGGGAGCTGGTCGATGACCAGTGGCTGAGTTTTCTCCTCCAGGAGAATAAGCGGTTTCTTCTCAGGACTGTGTGTGAATATATGGATAGTGATATTTGGATATGGATATATCCTTGGATAGCCTTGTGTTAGCACTCTTAGGACTACATTTTGCATTTCTTTTTCCAGCAGGAGAGAGAGGTCCTTGAGCCCATTCGTAGTCAGTTGACACAGCTCTGCTTTCTTGTCAGCTGTGCAAGTGACTGTTGGCTATGAAAATCCACTTCCAGAAGGAAAATATCCCAAATCACAGAATAGTCACTTTACATCCCACGTATTTATATACACCTGAGGCTAGACAAGTATCAGAAGGAAAATTTCCACTTTTACCTTCTTAGTACTAGTAATTACCTTTAAATGAAATCTTTTTAGTATAAGTCAGCATGAGATAGACTCATTGTTGGTTGACTTTAAAGGATACATTCAAATTAGAACTTTTAAAATAGAAAACAAATCAATGCATCAGTGTTATCCCTTAGATTAAAAGGTACTATACTGTGTTGCCGGAGAAGGCATTGGCAACCCACTCTAGTACTCTTGCCTGGAAAATCCCGTGGACGGAGGAGCCTGGTAGGCTGCAGTCCATGGGGTCTCTAAGAGTCAGATACGACTTAGCGACTTCACTTTGACTTTTCACTTTCATGCATTGGAGAAGGAAATGGCAACCCACTCCAGTGTTCTTGCCTGGAGAATCCCAGGGACAGGGGAGCCTCATGGGCTGCCGTCTATGGGGTCGCACAGAGTCGGACACGACTGAAGCACTTAGCAGCATACTGTGTTGTTATCCATAAGGATAACTATTCTCTCTTTAGATTAATAACTATAATCTCTTTAGATTAATAAGGCTAAAATGGTATACTTTTGTATGCTGCTGCTAAGTCACTTCAGTCATGTCCGACTCTGTGTGACCCCATAGACGGCAGCCCACCAGGCTCCACCGTCCCTCAGATTCTCCAGGCAAGAACACTGGAGTGGGGTGCCATTTCCTCCTAGTTAAGCTTAAATTAGGTGCCACACAGGATGAATGCATACTGTTTAGTGCACACAGCGTACAAAGAAACAAAGCCCTGGTTTGCTGACTGTTGGGCCCTAACTTGGTTAGCTCATTGTCACTTGGAGTCCAGCCTCCAAGTTAACATGTTATTAGAGGCTAATTTGAGAAACTTTTCCGGAAGGGTAATTTTGCATCATAGAAAGTTTGCATATTTTTTATAATCATGGTAGAGCAAATACTTTATCATAATAATCTCTACTATGTGAAGTTTTTAAAAAATTGGTATTACTAAGAATCTTGTCTCCTCTGATATGTTATCAGTTGAGTTCAGTTCAGTTGTTCAGTTGTGTCCGACTCTTTGTGACCCCCTGGACTGCAGCACACCAGGCCTCCCTGTCCATCACCAACTTCTGGAGTTCACCCAAACCCATGTCCATTGAGTCAGTGATGCCATCCAACCATCTTATTCCTCTGTTGCCCCCTTCTCCTCCTGCCCTCAATCTTTCCCAGCATCAGGGTCTTTTTAAATGAGCCAGCTCTTCACGTCAGGTGGCCAAAGTATTGGAGTTTCAGCTTCAACATCAGTCCTTCCAGTGAACACTCAGGACTGATCTCCTTTAGGATGGACTGGTTGGATCTCCTTGCAGTCCAAGGAACTCTCAAGAGTCTTCTCTAACACCACAGTTCCAAAGCATCAGTCCTTTGGCACTCAGCTTTCTTTATAGTCCAACTCTCACATCCATACATCACTACTGGAAAAACCATAGCTTTGACTAGATGGACCTTTGTTAGCAAAGTAATGTCTGCTTTTTAATAAGCTGTCTAGGTTGGTCATAACTCTCCTGCCAAGGAGTAAGCGTAGATTTGCTAATCACAAAGATGGTGGCAGAGTATGAAATCGATAAACTGAAAAAGTATGGTTTTTTTTTTTGCTACATTGTTGGCATGCGGGATCTTAGCTCCCCAACCAGGGATCAAAGCCATGTCCCCTGCAGGGGTAGCACAGAGTCTTAACCACTGGATCACCAGGGAAGTCCAAGAGTGATTCTTTTTTTGTAGGCTGGTTTTTTAAAATCAGCTTTCTGCAAAAGATGCTAATGGCAAGAAGTAGAACTAACTATATGCCAACAAACCTGTCTAAGATAGAGGTGAGGGCTTATGAGTTTAAAACAACATATTCTCTGCTTGGTCTTGCTTTTGTAGGTTGAGATCTTTTTTCTTGGTCATGAGTGCTATGCATTTGTAGATTTCTTGCTTTTTCTGCAACATAATTATAGCTTCATTTATACAAAGGCAACTTTGTATAAAGCTGGAGTAAAGGTAGAGATGGATGGTGACATTTGGTGGCTGAGCCGCTGACCCTGTGAGGAGGGTGTGGAGGTGCTGCTGTGGCCGGGCCCCACCCATCTGTGTGCTCCGCCCCCTCATTCCCAGGCTCTGTCTCTCCTGTCTCTGTCTCTCCTTGCTTCTCACTCACACTTTGGTTGGACTTTTTGATTTCACAAAGGATGGGAGGAGTTGCACATTTGGGGAATCCTGGTTTCTAATACGGAGAAGGCAGTGGCACCCCACTCCAGTAGTCTTGCCTGGAAAATCCCATGGACGGAGGAGCCTGGTGGGCTGCAGTCCATGGGGTCACTAAGAGTCAGACATGACTGAGCGACTTCACTTTCACTTTTCACTTTCATGCATTGGAGAAGGAAATGGCAATCCACTCCAGTGTTCTTGCCTGGAGAATCCCAGGGATGGGGGAGCCTGGTGGGCTGCCGTCTATGGGGTCGCACAGAGTCAGACATGACTGAAGCGACTTAGCAGCAGCAGCAGCAGCAGGTTTCTTATAAATGGGGATCCAAAGACACAGTTGACATCTGGGGCTCGCAAGCGTGGGTGTTTGTCCCAGCTCTGATCACCCTAGCTCAGGCTAGCTGTGGGTGCCTTCTGTCTGCAAACCCCACAGTTGTCAGCTCTGGAAATTTGTGTTAACCCTTGATGACCTACATGGCTCCAAGGCTCAGATTTGGCCATAGCTCAGGCTTCCCATCGGAGAAGGCAATGGCACCCCATTCCAGTACTCTTGCCTAGAAAATCCCGTGGACAGAGGAGCCTGGTAGGTTGCAGTCCATGGTGTCGCTAAGAGTCGGACACTACCGAACGACTTCACTTTCACTTTTCACTTTCATGCATTGGAGAGGGAAATGGCAACCCACTCCAGTGTTCTTGCCTGGAGAATCCCAGGGACGGGGGGAGCCTGGTGGGCTGCCGTCTATGGGGTCGCACAGAGTCAGACACGACTGAAGTGACTTAGCAGCAGCAGGCTTCCCACAGGCGTTCTGGAGTGTTCTGCCTTGCTCATGAGTACCAGGCTCTGCTGCCCAGCCTGGCTCTGGTTGACATGGAGATTTATACACCAGGGACTGTGGATAGGGGGAGAAAAGACCCCGCCCACCTCCAGGGATGTCTCTTCTGCCCTTGGTGTGAGTGTGTGTATATGAGAATGTGTGTGCTCTGCTGCCCCAGACGTGTGTGTGTGTGCTCTGTTGTCCTGGGTGTGTGCGTGTGTGTATATGCTCATGCGTGTGCTCTGCTTCCCTAGGCGTGTGTGTGTATGCTCTGCTGTCCTGGGTGTGTGCATGTGTGTATATGCTCATGTGTGTGCTCTGCTGTCCTGGGGGTGTGTGTGTGTGTGTGTATGAGAGTGTGTGTGCTCTGCTGCCCTAGGTGTGTGTGTGTGTATGCTCTACCATTCTGGGTGTGTACATGTGTGTGTATGGTCATGTGTATGTTCTGCTGCCCCAGGCATGTGTGTGTGCACACACATATGTGCACATGCACTCTGCTGTGCCTGTGTGTGTGTTTTGCTGCCCCGAGCGTGTTGCCTCCCGCATTGTGTGTGTGTGTGTGTGCACATGCGTGCTTGGCTATTCATGTAAGAGTGTGGGTGCCTTGCTGCCCCAGGGAGGTATGTTTGCTTTGCTGCTCTGAGCATGCACGCATGTATGTGTATGCACACATGTGCTGTCCAGAGCCTGTGTGTGTGCTTTGCATGTTTGTGTGTGTGTACTTGGGCACATGCTATCCTGTGTGTGTATATGTGTGCACTTTGCTGCCCTGAGCATGTGCACATGTGCATGTATCTGTGTATGTATATATACGTGTACATGTGCTATCCTGTGTAGGTGTGTATTTTGCTGCCATGACCGTGTGCACACGTGTGTGTGTACATGTGCATGTGCTGTCATCTGTGTGTGCACTTGCTGCCCTGAGCATGTATGCATGTGTGTGTATTGTGTGTGTGTGTACATGTGCATGCACCACACGTGTGTGTATTGTGTGTGAGTACATGTGCATGCACTGCCCTCTGTTGCCCTGAGTATGCACACGTGGTGTGGGTGCACATGCACGTGTGCGTGTTTGTATGTGTGCATGTGTGTGTGCGCAGTACATGCACACATGCTGTCCCATGTGTGCGTGCACTTTGCATGCATGCATGTATGTGTGTGTGTACATGTGTGTGTGTTTGTGTGTGTGCACATTGTCCTCTGCACATTGCTACCCTGAGTGTGCATGCATGTATGTGTTTGTGTGTATGTGCATGCACTTTTGCTGCCCTGGGCACGCATGCGTGTATGAGTGTATATGTGCACACATTGGTGTGTGTGCTTTGCTGCTCTGAGCGTGTATGCACGTGTGTGTGTGTGCATTTGTACATGCGCACATGCAGCCCTGTGTGTGTGTGCCCTTTGCTGCTGGGTGTGTGTGCACATGTGTGTATGTGCATGTGCTGTCCTGTGCCTGTGTTCTCCCAGGGCTGATGCTGGCTCTCTTTCCATGCAGGTGGACACTCTCTGTCTGGAGGATTTGCACGCCTTCATTGCGCAGGCCCTGTGCCTCCAAGGAAAGCCCACCATGGAGCTTGCGGACTTGCAGGTACTGATTGTCACCACCCTGAGGATGGCGCACCTGGCCACAGGGGTGACACACTTGCCGGCATTCTGTAAACTTGGTTGGTGTTTCACAGGAAAGGCTCCATGACTCCCTCACTCTGTGACTCTGTAACCCACCTGGCCACAGGGGTGACACTCTTGCCGGCATTCTGTAAACTTGGTTGGTGTTTCACAGGGAAGGCTCCATGGCTCCCTCTGTAGCTGGGAAGTTTGCCTTCTGGTCCCCTTGGCCCTTTCGGCCCTCCTCCTCCCTCCCTCTGGCAACTCTGTTCTTTGTGTCTGTGAGTTTGTGTTTTTTTGGTTTTGTTTCCAAATTCTACATAGAAGTGAAAGCGTGTCATTTGTCTTTCTCTGACTTATTTCCCATAGCATCATGCCCTCAATTCATGTAGTCACAAGTAACAAGGTTTTATTCTTTTTTTATGTTCCATCGTGTGTGTGTGTGTGTGTGCGTGCACAGTGTGTGCACGCACACACACTCATTGATGGACACTTAGGTTGGCCTGCTTGTCCTGGCTGTTGTAAATAGTGCTGCAGTGAACACGGGAGTGCATATCTCCTCAAGGTAGTATTTTCATTTTTTGCAGATAAATCCCAGGAGTGGAATTGCTGGATCATATAGTATTTCTGCTTTTAATTTTTAAGAGCCTCCATACTGTTTTCCACAATGACCTCACCAATTTATATTCCCACCAACAGTGCATAAGGCTCCCCTTTTCTTCATATCCTCTCCAGCATTTGTTATTTCTTATCATTTTGATAATGGCCATTCTGACAGATCTGAGGTGATAGCTCACTGTGGTTTTGATCTGCATTTCTCTGATGATTAGCAGTGTTGAACATCTTTTCATTTGCTTGTTGGCCATCTACATATTTTCTTTGGAACAAGGTCTATTCGGATCTTCTGCTGAATTTAAATCAGATTGTTCTGTTTTTTGGTTGTTGAGTTGTATGAGGTATTTATGTATTTTGAATATTTACCCCTTATCAGACAAATGTTTTGCAAATAATTTCTCCCATTCAGTGTGTTTTCTTCTCATTTTGTTGCTGGTTAACTTTGCTGTGCAGAAGCCCTTCTTTCCTTTTCTCCTTTTCATTTTTATGAGGTATAGTTGATGTACAATATTATATAAGTTACAGGTATACACCACAGTGATTCACAGTTTTAAAGGTTATACTCCATTTATAGTTTTTACAGTTACTGTAAAATATTGGCTTTATTTCCTGTGTTGTACAATATATCCTTGTCGCCTATTTATTTTTGTATGTAGTAGTTCGTTTTTTTTTTTTTTTTTTATCTTTTAATCTGCAGAAGTATTTTAGCTTGAGGTATCTTCACTTGTTTCTTTTACAAACCCCATCCGATAGGTTGTGGTGTGTGTCCTGGGTTGGGCGGCTGGGCATCCCAAGACACCATGCCCCACTCGCTCTCCTTGGGGGAGCCTGTTCCCCAGCCCCTGCCCTGTGGAATGCTCGCTCCCAGGCCGGCTGGGCAGCAAAGCCCACACAGCCCGTGCAGAGCCTCTTCCCAGCTCCAGGGCTGGAGGCAGAGCTCGCTGGCTGCCTGGTCCTGCTGCTCTGAGCTCAGAGCTCCATGTGCTCCTGCCCCTTCCTTCTGCTCAGAGTCGTCACACTTGGGGCAGATCTGAGGCATCTCAGGCTCTCCCAGGGGTGGGGCCTTTGAAACTCAGAGGCCAGAACTCAACAGGTTTGCCTTTCCCTGCCCCGTGTGCTTGTTGATGGCGCCAAGTCTTAGGTGACTAAAGAGAGGGGAGGAGCGTGGGATTACAGTTAGTGCTTCAGGTTTGATCTTCCTACGTCTCTTGTAAAGATTTGCCTTTTGCCATCCTTTGAGTCCTGGGTCCTTTCTGCAACTCTGTATTTATAAACTTAATGGTAGATCTCATGGTGGTCTTGGCCCTGGATCACCCTTCCTTCTGACTGGGGCACGAGTGGCTGGAAGAGCTGCCTGGGATGAGGTGATGGAGGAGGTGAGTTCCGCTCTGAAGCCCTAGGACGCTGTGTATGTTCAGGTGACTGAGTCAGAGCCGGGCTGAGGAGGTGGTCAGGACAGCGGGCTTCACGCCCCAGGATGTGCGTGGGCTCTGCTGCTCCCAGAGTCATTTCCTCTTTCATGTAATTTTTCATGAGGAAGATGCTCGGCTTCAGGCCAAGCTGCACGCTCTCTTTCCTGTGTTCCTGGGTTCTTTCTGTAAGCTGGCAGACACTCCAGTAGAAGTTGTTTTTTCTGTTTATTATCCGGGGTCCTCCATTCTGAACCTCAGACATGGGTCAGGACTAAGTTGGAAGTCGTGTGTGTTCAGAGGCTGCCTCCTCAGTGTCCTGGCTCCATGAGGCTGCAGATAAGACAGTTACGGTTGGGAGGCCTGTCAGTCCTAATAGAGCCAGCTCGCCTGAGACAGCCACTGACTTTGGCTGGGGGGAGATTTTGTTGCTGCGCATGGTGAGTTCAGAAAACTTGCAGTTGTTTCCGCTGGGACTGTGGTATTTTAGTGATCTTTTAGGGTGCAGCAGCCAGCCCAATCCTATGACAGGCAAACCTTGCCAGTGTGTCTCTTACTTCATTTTACCCTCTCCTCTTGTTCCTCATAAGTATCCATTTAAATTCTAGGAGTGTATTTCAACACAGTTTGCATTTCCCTGGCTTAAAGGTGAAGCATAAAAGTGACCTTGGATGGGAACAGACCGCGCAGAGGAGAGCTGCTTTTTGTTTTGCTCGCTGGGGGCAGGAGCCGCGTAACAAGTGCTTGCCCGCCCAGGCCTCGGAGTTCTCACCACAGCGTCGGCCCTTCATGGAGGCGCCGTGCTCGCCAGGCCCAGCCCTGCCCCGGCGCCTTGTGAGGAGGAAGAGACTTCTGGATGTGCTCCTGCTGGGCTCCTTGTTAAACCAAACCTCGATCTGATTTCTTTTTTCCTCTGAGACAGATCAGAAGATGGTAGATTTCCCCACACAGCCTTCACATGTCAATTATTTACATGTGAACCCAACAGCTATTTTTAAAGTACCCACTGTGGGGCACTCCTGCAGTGAGCTGGCTGGCACGTTTGCCCTGCCGTGTTCTCACAGGCTCGTGTGTCAGACAGACGTGGGCGAGTTACTCTCTACTCACAGTCACGTGGCTCGGTGCCCACCACGTCATGTCCAGGCCCTCGGCACAGACGCGGGCTCTGCTCCCCTGGCTCCCGTCTTCCTCCCCTACACGCTCGTCACGTGTCACACAGATGAGCCTGTCTCCTGCATGTTCACACACCTACCTGTTGGACCACAACTCTCCCTGTCCTGAGGACGCGTGCTAGGCCATGGCTGTGTGACTGGAGTTCAGATGCCTGCCACTGGCCCCACCGCTTCAGGCCGCCTCCTCCTGCTGTGGACGCCGCTTTCTTACCATGTCACATCCTGTTTCATGGCAGGGGGTGGCACCAGACAGGGATGGGAAGTTTGGAAGTCTAAGCTGGGGAGTTGCTGGGCTCCAGGAGAATACCAGTGTTTGATTCGAGCCAGCAGTATTTTCTAGCCCATGTGTCCCCTGTTGAGGACAGAGCATCTGAGGGTCTGAGTGTGACTCACACAGACAGGTGGGCATGTGCCAGACAGTGTCCTTCAGCAAATAAAAGCTTTCTTTGGAGAGTGAAAAGTATAAGGAGAAGGGACAGGTACAACATGAGAAACCTCTCGGGGAGGAGCTTGGAGGCTGGGTGGCCTCTGCCCTCGGAAGCTGTGGGACCCTGTCCAGTCCAGAGGGCTGGGAGCAGCCGCTGCTCCTCATGTGCCTGCCGGTGAGGTTCAGGCCTCCTTGGGCTTGTGTGGGATGGTCGTGCCCAGCCACAGCCACAGAGAACTTCGGTGTAGAGCCTCTAAAGTCTAGCTGGCCTTTCAGACCAGGGAATGCAAGAGCGTGCCCTTATTTTGTTTTCTGGTGGTGGTGACATGTCTGCAGTACTCTCCTCGCCCTGCCTGGGTTTCCACCTGCTTTTAAGACAGTTGCTCTGCTGAAGCAGTGCCTAAAGGGGCTGACTTACTTGCTTCAGCTTCAGTGTACGCGTAACTGCTAGTGAGCCCCAGGTGTGATAAACACCACACAGTGGCGTGTTTACTGCTCAGTATTTACCCTGAGGCTTTGCAGCAGTTCAGTTCAGTCGCTCAGTCGTGTCCGACTCTCTGCGACCCCATGAATCGCAGCATGCCAGGCCTCCCTTCCATCACCAACTCCCGGAGTTCACTCAGACTCACGTCCATTGAGTCAGTGATGCCATCCAACCATCTCATCCTCTGTCAGTAGAACTGGTTTTTCTGGTTTCTGTGGCCGTCACCTCAGCAGGAAGTGCTCAGGAATCAGCTCCTCCCTGTCTTCATTCCAAAGCATGAAGACATGCTAACTCCTATTTCCGAAACATGGGTCACATCCTCTTATCATTTTATTGCTGAAGCCTTTCCTTAGCCACATGAAATTAGCCCATGCTCACCAGTGACTCTGACTCTGGATTCAGGGCCAGCCTTCCACCACACTGACCGTCCCCACATCCTGGTTCTTTCGGGAAGAAGAGTTGCTGTGTGACTCTCCCAGTTGCCAGAAAAGGCCGTCAAGCCTCATATTTTCATTCTGCTCTTTTGACACAAACAAGTATTTATTTTTTGAATACACGCTTAGTTTAACATTTGAAAACCATTGTGATTGCCTTCATTAGCACCATGCATGTTGTACAGAAAGTATTGGTTGAATTCAGTTATTGTTTGTGGTGAACAGTCTCAGCAGACTAGGACTAGAAGAGAGTTTTCTTAATCTAAGAAAGAGTGTCTAAAACAGAAATCAGACTTTGTAGTTAAATAGTGCAAGTTTTTCCACTGTGCTGTGCGCGAGTCAGGGGTGCCTTCTTTCACCAACTTACCTTACACTGAAAGAATAGAATAAAACTATCATTATTGACAGGTGGTATGATTGTGTTTACCGGAATCCAAGTCTACAGAGCAACAATTAGACTCACTACACAAATTATCAGGGGCTAGTACAGAGTTGACACGCATAATTCAAGTATATTCTACAAAAACAAGCAAGTAAAGATGACCACCACATTTACTGTGTTTACCTTAACATCAAAGGAAAAAAGCCAAACATTTAGGAGAAGCAGCAGTTGGATAGAATCCCACTCTGAGAGCTGTAAAGCTGTGCTGACAGAATGCACTTCTGGGTGAGAACAGGCTGCTTGTTGAAAGGTGCCACTGTCTCCAGAGTGATTACATGCTAAGAGTGCCCCAGCCAGCGCTGCATGCAGCGGCATAGAACAGCGCCCAGGGTGAGCAGTGTAGAAACCCCAGCACTGCACACAATGGTGTATAACAGCCCGGAGGGTGAGCAGTGTAGAAACCCCAGCACTGCACACAATGGTGTATAACAGCCTGGAGGGTGAGGGTGACACTTGGTGTGTAGAAACCCGGAGGGTGAGCAGTGTAGAAACCCCAGCACTGCACACAATGGTGTATAACAGCCTGGAGGGTGAGCAGTGTAGAAACCCCAGCACTGCACACTTGGTGTGTAACAGCGCGGAGGGTGAACAGTGTAGAAACCCCAGCACTGCACACAATGGTGTATAACAGCCCGGAGGGTGAGGGTGAACAATGGTGTAGAAAGCCCCAGCACTGCAGTGTAGAAACCCCTTGGTGTGTAACAGCGCGGAGGGTGAACAGTGTAGAAACCCCAGCACTGCACACAACACAATGGGGTATAACAGCCCAGCACTGCACACTTGGGTGAACAGGGTGAACAGTAGAAACCCCAGCACTGCACACAATGGTGTATAACAGCCCGGAGGGTGAACAGTGTAGAAACCCCAGCACTGCACACTTGGTGTGTAACAGCGCGGAGGGTGAACAACCAGAGACGCCCCAGCTTCAGCCCCGAGAAGCCCGAGCCTGCTGTGTAGTTCGTCTGTCACTTGCTGGCGAGCGGGCCTGTCCACACCTGAGTCGTCGGGTAGCACCACCCTCGGGCCGCGGGGTGACTGGCAGCTTCCGTGGCGCTAATGCCACTTGCTTTGTGGTCCAGGTGCTTGTCGCCTGGTTTGTTTGAAAATTCAGATGGTCTGCAGAGGATCTCTGCTTTGGGAGGTGGTTTACTTCTATTAAATTTTACTTTAAAAGCAAAAGAGAAGTGTATAAGAAATGAAGAAATTGATTCTCTTACAGGAAAACCTACTTCATGAGAGAATTGGCCCCAGCCTGCCGGGGTCCAGCCCCGGCTGATCCAGGGTATTCGAAGGGGAGACGGCTTCAGCGACTATTTAAATATTCATCAAAGATATAAAGAGTAATAGAATGAGGATAGCTCAGTAGGAAAATTCAGTGGAGAAAAGAGGCTGAGTAGCTTGGTTTACGCAGGAGACCAATAAAACTTCAAGACAGGAAGCTTGCACCACTTACGTAGGCCGCAGGCGTCCTTCCGTTCTCCCGAAGAAGAGGAGGCACTGAGGCCTCCCGGTCGGATCTTAGAAGCCCAGGCATAATTAGTAAGCATGGCGGGTTCCGCGCTCCAGATGGAGACTCAGCCAGAGTGAGAGAGAGAGCGACATGGGGAGACCAGTATTTCGAGGAACTGATCCCAATTCTTTATTTTCCAGAGTCTGTTTTTATACACTGAGATGTTATACAAAAGTCACGTGGGGACAGCAGTCCTGACTTTTATTAAAGTCAGGTGCTTCATACAAATGTATACAGAGGTCTTAGGGGTGTTACATCATCTTCTGGCCAGGGGGGCCTGCTGACAATTTATGACCCTCTCCTTGTGACAGTGGTCAGTCAACCAGAACACTTTTTTCTCCAAGGGTGATTATTCTTAAAACAGACGCCACCCAAATAAAGTTACATTCCTATAGGGTGAGGGTGTAGTAGGTTTTAGTTAAGGAAAGAATTTACTTAGCTTAAGGTCTAACATGATTAATATCAAAAGTTAATACTTATTTCTTCTATATATTCATTAATGTGTGTAAGGGCAGGGGATGTGGAGACTTAGCAACAAACATTGGCTCAACAAATGAAAAACCCTTCACCAATACAATTTCTAATCAGCCCATTATACTAATAGTTTTCTAACTTTTCTAAGGAACCTGTTTTTAGAAGGTTTAAAGCATCTCGTGCCTCTCACGGTTGGGAGGCTGTGAGCAATCACATGTGGCTGGACAAGCCTGTCAGGCAGGCTAGAGAACCTTCAGAGGAGTTCGTAGGTTGAAACACTCTTGTCACGCCCAGGAATTATTATTAACTGGAGCTCTAAGTTAACTCCTTCTCCGAAAGAGGTTGTGGGAAACAGCCCCCCGTAAAGTCAGAGGTGTAGGGGAGAGCACAAAGTAGTAAAGTAGGCAGGCCTTGGTTATGGAGGTAGATGCTCGAGAATTTCCAGGGGGACTCCTGAGGCTCGATCCCGCCTTTGCGTATGTTAAGCCTCCTTCCTCATGACCTTTGCCGTGGGCGGAGTGCCTCACGCCGGCCCCCAACACCAGCCCTCAGTAAGTACGTAACATCTGCATTGGTTCAGCGGACCTTGAGCAGCCTTGGGTGTGCTCACCTGGGGCTGAGCTGCCCCCTTCACACGGCCCACAGTGCTGCCTCGGGGCCGGGCACTGCAGGGGGTGAAGGAGGTGGAGAGTAGGGCCCGAGATCATAGCCGTCCCACAGGGTCAGGCAGGCTTCTGAACACTTGAAGTGGCTGGGGCATCTGAGAAACAGAGCAATTAACCTTACTGCACTTAAATTCAAGTCCCACCTGGGGCCCCGCCGCTGGCCTGGGCAGTGCCTTTTGATACGGACAGTACCGTGTGTGGGCACACAGGGCAGGGCCCCATGGCTGGAAATAGGCAGTGGGGGCAAAATGCTGATGGCAGCGAGAGCTCAGTAGCCTGGTGAGACCCCGATCCACTGAGGGGTCGCGACCACGTTTCTTTCAGCAGGGAAATGAAACACGACTTAGAAAAGGGATGAAACTGCGGTCCTTTTCCTGGTTTATTTCAGTTTTGTGAACTATGTCAGGTGCGTAAGGATGTTGAAAATCGCTACTGTTAACTTTGAGCAATACAGATCCACCTGATGCTGACAGACTGAGTGGAACTTCCCTTAATAAAACCCTGTGGACACTTGCTTGTGGTCAGTTCACTGTTTATGGCCAGCACAGGCCACAAATGCCAAAAACGAGCGACTGAGGCAAACGATATCTCTGCCTGTTCCTACCATATGGAGCCCCCACAGTGTCCAAGGACAGGAAGGAGGTTTGACGACAAAATAAAAATTTTGTATGGGTGTGATGTTAATTTGTAAGAACTATCAGCCCATCTTTGCCAACAAAGGTCGGTCTAGTCAAAGCTTTGGTTTTTCCAGTAGTCATGTATGGATGTGAGAGTTGGATTGTAAAGAAAGCTGAGTGCGGAAGAATTGATGCTTTTGAACTGTGATGTTGGAGAAGACTCTTGAGAGTCCCTTGGCCTACAAGGAGATCCAACCAGTCCATCCTAAAGGACATCAGTCCTGAATATTCATTGGAAGGACTGATGCTGAAGCTGAAACTCCAATACTTTGGGCCACCTGATGCGAAAAACTGACTCACTAGAAAAGACCCTGATGCTGGGAAAGATGGAAGGCAGAAGGGGATGACACAGGATGAGATGGTTGGATGTCTTCACTGACTCAATGGACATGAGTTTGAGTAAACTCCGGGAGTTGGTGATGGACAGGGAGGCCTGGCGTGCTGCAGTCCATGGGGCTGCAAAGTTGGACACCACTGAGCAAGTGAACTGAACCAGCCCATCAACCCTGTGCAATAATAAGCCATTTTGTTCTTAAATGACAGACATTTATGTGGAATTTTATAGTAATGCTCATGGTTAGAACTCAGTGACTCATCAGTGTCCAGAATGACCCTGTCTTGGCCTCTCCGCCTTTCCTTTTTATTTTCTTTTTTCCCTTGCAAAGTTAGTTTTCTTTTTGTGTTTATTTTTGGCAGTGTTGGGTCTTCATTGCTATGCACAGGTCTCCTTCATTCGTGGTGAGGGGCTGCTCTTTGTTGCGTGTGCGGGCTCTTAACAGTGGTGGCTTTTCCTACTGCGGAACCTGGGCTATAGAGTGTGGGCTCAGTTTTCTGCAGTATGTGGACTCTCCCTGACCAGGAATCGAACCCGTGTTCCTGGCATTGGCAGGCAGACTCTGTACCACCAGGGAAGTTCCTGCCTTTGCTTTTAAAGAAATTTTCCTGGTGGGCCCAAGGCTGCGATCCATTCACCTTCCTGGCAGAACGGAGCTTTGCTGCCCCGAGGGCGTCTGTGTGGAGAGCTGGTCCTGGCCTTGTGGGCGCGGGGCCTGAGCCACCAGTCGTGTTGGGGGAGCTCTGGTTCCCCGTGTGAGCCACCAGCCATGTTGGGGAGCTCTGGTCCCCGTGTGAGCTGCCAGCCATGTTGGGGGAGCTCTGGTCCCCGTGTGAGCCACCAGCCATGTTGGGGGAGCTCTGGTCCCTGTGTGAGCCGCCAGCCATGTTGGGGGAGCTCTGGTTCCCCGTGTGAGGGCTGCCTCCTCACCTTCTCCCCACATTTGCCTCTGCAGCTCGACCACATCGACCCCAGAGCTGTGCAGCTGGCCACCCTCCTGGTGCGTGGTCTCACCACCCTGGTGCTGGTCAATGGTGCCTGCGGCTCCCCCTGGGAGATGGCTGACTTCATGCCCTGGCACCTGTTCGACGGGAAGCTGTTTCATCAGAAGTACCTGCAGTCTGAGAAAGGGTACACTGCAGAGGTGCTCGTGGAGCAGAACGTGAGTCCACAGTCCTCTTCACATTAGAGAAGGTAGTAGGTTTGAAGTCAGTCGTTCAAATGCATCGTGAAAATTTAGGGTCCTTGGCTGGAGGTCACGGGTCAGCAGCACTGTCCTCACAGTCACTCCTTCAGGGGTGACCCTGAAGGAGACCCCAGAAACCCACACTGAGGAGTTCTGAAACTCACCCAGAAATCAGCAAGGTTGCTGGCGGCTGCCCTGGACAGCCTGTGCCCCTGGCCTGAGGATCACATCGCGAGCTTCCCCGAGATTGTGTGGAGGCGGGTGAGCGGCATCCCACCGTCTTACACATTTTATATTTCCGAGCACCTTTTCTCCTTTTCCCCATTTGAAGAGTGTGCACTCCCTGCAGACCTCCCTGTGCAGGTGTCAGGGCGATTCAGTCGGCGTGGTGGTGATGTGTTCCTTTAAGGCCAGCAGTTTAGTGGGGCTGCTCGCCACCACCCTAGCTCTGTAAGTACAGTTGCTGCGTGGTTCCTGGAAGATTTCCAAGTCAAGCTATAGCCCGGCTCGTTTGAAACAAGTGTCAGTACCCACGGGACCCTGTGGTGGGTGAGAGCTACTGTGATGGGCGAGAGCTACTGTGATGGGCGAGAGCTGACCGGTCAGTGACGGGGTGGCATTCCACGCCTTATGCATCAGACAGAAAATGTTGATGTGTTGGCATCACTGTTTCACGCAGAGACAATTCAGGGTGTCACAGGACTGTAAGTGTTCAGAATTTACAAGCAGCCAAAATCAGGTACATCCAGCAAAAGCAGAGTACTGGCAAAAATGTCCCATGACTGCGGCTTTAGTACCGAATCAGTGAAAGTAACAGTAGGCCAGGCTCATGCCACTGCCCGCACATCACCCCCGCAGACCCATCTCACATCTGGAGCCAGTGCAGACAGTCAAGGGCTACACTTTCTGCTCCATGAAAGCTGCCTACAGACGGGTGAGCACGCAGCCGCCCAGAGGCGGCTGGGAAGGTTGCCCATCCCTGCACTGTCAGCGGAATCGCTCTGTCTGCCCGCTGTCTTGGACCCAGTGGGGACTGAAGTGATGACGTCGCCAGCAGGGGGGTCCTCAGTGCAGTCGGTGGTAGGGTGTAGACACCCCCGCAGGCCTGAGGCCCTTCTGCAGACACTTGTCTCACTGCAGACATAGGTGTGCTGCTGCTCCTAGCAGGTCGCGCGGGTGAGGACCAGCTTCTGGGACTCCTGCCGGCTGTAGCATGGCGGGCAGGCGCTGCCCTCCCCGTTGCTGTGTCTCCCGAGCGCCTGCTGTGTCTGACACTGCTCTGCCGACTCATCTGTTTGCAGAGGTCCCACGTCACCAGATTCCACACCCTGAAGTCGGTCGTGTGCAAGGCCTGTGGGAAGGAGAGCAGACCAATCGTCAGCAGGCGGCACTGGCGTCCACACCACGCAGGTGGGTCCTGGCCCCTTGGCCCTGCGTGCAGCTCAGGCTGGCGCAGTGGGACGAAGCTCACGTGCTGCTGAGTGGTTAGGTTCTGGCCCCGCAGGAGAGAGTCTGCAGAGGCCGCGTGTGCAGAGGGCTGAGGGCCCTGCCCTGGGGCTTCGCCTGCTCTCCAGGAGGCCCTAGAGTGCGCGCCACTGGGTTGATGGGTCTTTATTTGACAAAGGTTTGGGTTTATTTTTTCTCATGATATGAGAAGAACTCAGAATATAAAGAACATAACTAAAAAGGGTTGTTTTAATTACACTGAAACCGAAACAACCTTTATATCTGCCCCTGAAGATAACAGATGTTTGCTGTTGACAGTGTCTTTGTGTTTGTCTCACTGTGAGTGTGCTCGGTGTGTGGCCTCTCCTCCTGGGCACTCGCCTTCCAGCACAGTCACGGTGCTCAGGCTCCCCTCAACAGAATCCCCACCTCTGCATGTGTGGCGTTTGCCTGATAGCTTCCCTGCCTCAGGCTTCCGGTTTTCTTTTTACGCATGATGGTTTTGTGTGTGTGTGTGTTTCCTTAGGGTAGAGTTCCTTGTTCACAGAATTACAGATCCAGACATCATCAGATTTTAGATTAACGTTGCCAACTTGTTTTCTAAAAGCACATGGTCCCTGCACACCTTCACCAGCAGGATTAAGAGTTTCCGTTGAGTGCATCCTTGACATCGCTTACGTTTGCTTTTCTCAGTAATTTGATAGGTGAAAAAGCCTATCTCCTTCACTGGGTGCTTCTTTATCAGTGAAGTTGGGCATCTTGTTCAGTACCTTGTTGTGTTAATGAGTTCAGTTTAATCATGTTCCCATGTCCTCATTTGGGTAGGATCTGTAACTGTCACTGTAGCAGTCCTGGTGCTATGGTGACAGAATAAGAGAATTACCCCAAATCCCTACCCCAAGACTGTCCTGGTTCTCACACCAGCCTTGCACGTTTCGCTCCGAGAGACGTTGTGCCCTGAGGTCAGTAAGGCCCCGGGGTGGTGTCCAGCTCCTGCCCGTCAGCGCCGTGTGCAGTGGCTTCAGCCCCTCCTGGCTCCTGTGGGACAGACCCCCCTGGCCTCACCCTCTCGCCGTCCCTGACCTTTCTCCTGCTGCCTGGAGCAAAGCAGAAGTTGATTCCTTGCAAAGTAAATAGGCAACGTTCTCTCTGCATCACCTGTTCCCTGCATCTCTTGGCCGCGTCACTCAGACCATGTGTCCCGCGAGCTCTGGCCCAGGATTCCCGTCAGTGGTGCAGTTGTCCGCAGAGCAGGGGCGGGCTGGCTACAGACATGCAGACGGCAGGATGCAGCCTGCTTCAGCCACGGTGGTTGCTGGGAGGCGAACTCCTGAACCTCTTGCTGCACGTCAGAGTTGGGTGCTCGGGCCCAGGAGGCCCACGTGTGGGACAGGTTTTGTTTAAGGCCTGTGGTCGCCCACATGTCAGGTGTGTGCTTAAAGCTGCCGTCCAGTGGCTCCTAGTAGGGACAGGAAACTGTGACTGCTCTCTGGTGAAGTGTCCGTACAGATGGCAGCCTGGGGCGGGCCTGTCGTGTTATCCCAGGTTATGGAGGAAACTGTTAACAGCCTGAGGTTCTTCGGTTCAGTCCTCTGTGCCCCAGTGACCCACCAACACCACGCAGGTTCTTGGCGGCAGAACTCGGCCCCTTGAACCCAGCCCCGCATCCTCGGTTACCTGTACCAAACGCTGCCTCCTCCTGGACAGGGCTGTGCCAGGGACACTTGTCCTGGTACCTTCCAGGCAGCACCCAGGTCAGAGTGCGTTTGGAGGGCAGTGGTCACGGTGCTGGGCCAGCGAGGAGTCGCCCGCCTGTGTCCACCGAGCACTGGTTCACCTTGAGGCCAGTACTGGGCAGGCTCAGCCTCCTTTCTTTATAGAGCAGCAGGAAGTACCAAGATACTATTTAAAATCACATTTAAATTTGTACTTAGAGTTGCTAGTGCTGTGTTCCAGTAGAGACAAGCAGAGGGCAGCAGGTTTTAGGGCTTTAGGAGAGGAATTGAGGATGGGTGGCTTACGTGCTGATGAAGCTCATGAAGAGCTGGGAGAGGGCAGCCTGCTCAGGCCTGCTGTGTCCCAGAGCCCACGGGCTGGTGGCCAGCATTGCGGGCCTGGGCTTCTAGCTCCGGGCACAGCAGCGTCTGGTCCACTGCCCAGGGCAGCTGATGGAGGAAGCCCTGCCTGGAGGCACCTAACAGAGCACCCTGCTCATCACCAGCACAGACTCTCCTGGGCACCCAGGCCGGCCCCAGAGCCTGCATCTTTCATGGGCTTTCCCTCTGACGGAAGGTACGCCAGGAGTTTGAAAGCTACCAGCCCAGGGCCACCTTGCTCACTCCTAAGAACAACTGCCACGGGGGTTAGGCGCGTGTAGCTGCTGACATGCCGTCGCGTGTCCCCACAGGGCGGTGGGGCCGACAGGGATCCAGCTCCCACGGGACAAGCTCCGGGTACAGCCGGTCTGGCCACGGACAGCACTGGAGGGACCAGGGGCCAGGTAAGAGGCCCACGGGCGTTCTAGGCCTGCCTCGTGGCTGCTTGGGAGTAGGTTGTATGTTTGCAAGCGAGTGAGCAGGAAAATACACAGGCCTGGGAGCCCCGCCTGCTCAAGTGCAGAGGCAGTCGCCATGCTGGGCGCCAGCCTGCTGCCTGATTCATCTTCTGTTAATTCGTTCAGCTGCCCAAGACCCAGTTTCGTAATTTACTCGAAAGCTCCTGTGAAGGTTACATACGCACGTGCGTGCGTGCTAAATCACTCAGTTGTGTCTGACTCTCTGTGACCCCGTGGACTGTAGTCCCCCAGGCTCCTCTGTCCATGGGGCTCTCCAGCAGGAATACTGGAATGAGCTGCCGTGTCCTCCTCCTGGGGATCTTCCCGACCCAGGGATGGAACCTGAGCCTCCTGCATCGGCAGATGGGTTCTCTACCACTAGCACTACCCGGGAAGCCCCTATATACACGTACATCCTTCTAATGAAATAACGCAGAAAGTAGCATTCTGCCAGTATCAGCATTTCCTTACATCTTGTGAGGAACCCAGGAGCCTCAGAATGTGGCCTGGGAAGCAGGGTGAGTCTTTTCCTGCATGTGTGATGCAGACGCCTGGTTTAAAACAGGAGGATAAATTTCGTATATAGTAATTTACACTTTAAATACACTGAAAAACTCATATCAGTATTTAAATTCAGATTCTCTGCAGTTTTGAGAGCCAAACTGTAATAGACTTTTGAATTACCTAAGATTTCTAGTTTTACCTTTCCAAATGCAAACACCTGTAATTTTCCTGTTACTTTTGCGACCTTTGAGATGTGTGCCGTGCACCGGCCTCTCGTTGTTGTGTGTGACTGCTGCCAGTCATCACGGCAGCACGACCCTGGTCCCACGGGTGGCCTGTGAGGGCTGCGTTCCTCCTGCTGGTTCTTGAAGGATCTGCACGCTTAGCGGATATTTGGGGTCCACAGTAGGGTTCCATGAGGCCCCACCCCTGGAGGAGAGAGAAGCCCCCACAGTTAGTCACAGGTGCTGCAGCTGTTCCTTTGACCCTGCTTCCCCTTCAGCCTCTGCTCCCCAATCATGCCTCCCAGTGCCCCCTGAGGCCTCCAGGCAGGCTGGCTGA
Source organism: Bos mutus (assembly GCF_027580195.1). Classification (NCBI taxonomy): domain Eukaryota; kingdom Metazoa; phylum Chordata; class Mammalia; order Artiodactyla; family Bovidae; genus Bos; species Bos mutus. The sequence continues at coordinate 103,775,706 of NC_091625.1, forward strand.
GCAGTCAGTGGTGCCCACCCCTTAGGAGCCGCCGTCCGGGGCAAGCTCAGGTTCCCTCCCCCGGTGCCAGCCAAGTAGTCTGGACAGTTACGTAGCGCAGTGTTACCGAGAGTAGGGAAATACCAGCTTTTCCACGGTTCCAAGTGTGTCTGAGAGGATTTCCAGTTGAGAAGGGGCTAAGGTTGACGACTAGACCACAGGCAGGGCTCCCACATGTAGGCAGGTCTGTGTCAACCCTGGAGTCAGAGGGGCACCCCAGTGCTGTGGACTCACAGTTGAGGGCAAGTCCCTCTGACACGGGGGTGGGGGCGGAAGGGGGTCCCCGTCTGTCCTCACACCCGGACGGTGTGTAGGGACACGGCCCCCAGTTGGGCAGTGGTGCGTGGAGAATCTCTGCTGGTAACTTTAAGAACGACGGCCCTCCTCAGAGAAGCCAGGGCAAGGTGGTTTTGGTTTTGAATTTTATTGATCTATTTTTGGCTTCATTAGGTCACCATCACTGAGCGGGGGCTTTCTCTAGTTGCGGCTCACGGGCTCAGCTGCCCTGCAGCTCGTAGGGTCTTCCCACACTAGGGGTCGAACCCACGTCCCTGGATTGGTGGGCAGATTCTTAACTGCTGGACCAGCAGGGAAGTCCGGGGAAGGGGTTTCTGAGGGAAAGAGGGACCTGGAGACGTGTAGGCCCAGAAGGAGAAAGGCAGGGCTCACCCCGGCCTCCGGCACCTTACGCAGCTCTGAGGAGAGGGTCTGTGAGGAGGAGAGGGTCTGTGAGGAGGAGAGGGGCTCTGAGGAGGAGAGGGGCTCTGAAGAGAGGGGCTGTGAGGAGAGGAACTCTGAGGAGAGGGACTCTGAGGAGAGGGCCTGTGAGGAGGAGAGGGGCTCTGAGGAGGAGAGGGGCTCTGAAGAGAGGGGCTGTGAGGAGAGGAACTCTGAGGAGATGGGCTCTGAGGAGGAGAGGGGCTCTGAGGAGGAGAGGGGCTCTGAGGAGGAGAGGGGGTCTGATGAGGAGAGGGGGTCTGACGAGGAGAGGGACTCTGAGGAGAGGGGCTGGGGCAGGGCCACGGCCTGGAGCAGGAGCCGCAGCAGCTGCTCCCACTGTGGTGCCCAGGCAAATGCGGGAGAGGCGCCGGTCAGTCATGCCTGGAGCCCGCGGCACAGCGCGGGGAGGCGATGCGGTCCTCACTGGACCTGGCCTCTGTGCTGGCCCGGGGGCCTCGGGGTGTGCCGTGGGCTGGGAGCAGTGGCGGTGCCGAGCCCCATCCCTGTACCAGTGAGATGCTGATGCCCAGAGCCAGGCCCAGCGGAGCGTGGAGGGGCCGCAGTCGTTCCGCTGCCCGACCCGACCCGGCCAGCTTGGCCCTCCTCCAGAGCCCGCGCCCCAGCTTCGCATGCGGAGGGAAAGCCACCCAGAGCGCCTGCCTGGCCATCTCCTGGTCGAGCTCCCATCGAGTAGGTGAGAACAGCCGCCTTCCTCGCTCCTTGGCTCGGGCTTCGGGAGAGCCCCGTGGGGAGGCGGCAGGCCGAGCCGGGCACAGGTGGGCAAGGCCATGACCGCAGGGGGCACACACCCTGGGACCAGCAGTGCCTGGGGGCGCATGTGGCCGACCCCAGCAGCCCACTGACAGGCCTCCCCTCAGCCCACTCCTGCGCCTCCCTGGGCCTCCTCACGGGCGTCAGCCTGGTGCCCTGGGGCCCTTCTGCTCCAAGCCCCAAGGTCTCTGCTGCTGCTGTTTTGCGGCGGGACAGCAAGCCTGCGGGGTGAGTGCAGGGGACGGGCCATGTCCTGGGGACACGCCGTCAGGAGCAGGCCTTGCACTGCCTGCGCCGGGGGACTTGGACCTGGTGGGCCTTGAATTTGAAGTCTGTAGAACAGTACACACTACAGCCTTTCTTTTCTTACTTCACTCGGGTCCAGACAAGTAGAGGCTGCCTGGAGTTCTACAAAGGCAGCACCCCCAGGGCTCTCCCTGACCTCTGACCTGGAGGGAAGAGACTGATATCCTGGGCCTCCATGGGTCACAATGGTCTCTTCTTGATCTTGCTCTTCTCCTGCATTGAATCTACAGTTTCTCTTAATGTTTTTACATTGACCTGTCCTATTAGAGTTTTTTCCTGTTAAAAAGCAAAGTCTATCATACCTCAGTTAAAGCTTTTCGCTTTTCACTTTCATGCATTGGAGAGGGAAATGGCAACCCACTCCGGTGTTCTTGCCTGGAGAGTCCCAGGGACAGGGGAGCCTGGTGGGCTGCTGTCTATGGGGTCGCACAGAGTCAGACATGACTGAAGCAACTTAGCAGCAGCAGCAGCAAAGCTGTTTTTTAATCATAAAGTAAAGCAAGGAAACAAAGCACGCTGACTGCAGGTTTGGCCTCTGTGGTTTCAGCCATCATTGAGCGTGTGCCCAGAAGCCATCGCTTAAACACCAAGCCCTTCCCAGGCCCTTGCCCTCGGCCTGGTCAGTATTTCCTCTGGTCACCGGCCAGGGAAGCAAAGGTGTGAATATTGGCTTCCTCCTTACTTCCCTGTGATGGCAGAGCTGTCAGGGGCATGTTGACATCGAAGGAGGAACTGTTTTCCTTGGACCTACAGTAAACAGGTCTTCAGATTCTGTTGGCAGGCGGTGGTGTCTAGGAATCTCTCCTCATGCAAATTAGGGAGCAGAGACTTCCTTAGGGTGGGAGAGCAGACGCTCACTCACGGCAGCCCTGGCTCCCTGGGCGGGGCCTTCTCCAGAGCCCTCGCGACTGGACGGCAGGGGCCTTCTCCAGAGCCCTCGCGACTGGACGGCAGGGGCCTTCTCCAGGAGCCCTCGCGACTGGACGGCAGGGGCCTTCTCCAGAGCCCTCGCGACTGGACGGCAGGGGCCTTCTCCAGGAGCCCTCGCGACTGGACGGCAGGGCCTTCTCCAGGAGCCCTCGCGACTGGACGGCAGGGGCCTTCTCCAGGAGCCCTCGCGACTGGACGGCAGGGGCCTTCTCCAGGAGCCCTCGCGACTGGACGGCAGGGGCCTTCTCCAGGAGCCCTCGCGACTGGACGGCAGGGGCCTTCTCCAGGAGCCCTCGAGCAGGGGCCTTCTCCAGGAGCCCTCGCGACTGGGACGGCAGGGGCCTTCTCCAGGAGGGCAGGGGCCTTCTCCAGGAGCCCTCGCGACTGGACGGCAGGGGCCTTCTCCAGGAGCCCTCGCGACTGGAGGGGCCCTCCAGGAGCCCTCGCGACTGGACGGCAGGGGCCTTCTCCAGGAGCCCTCGCGACTGGACGGCAGGGGCCTTCTCCAGGAGCCCTCGCGACTGGACGGCAGGGGCCTTCTCCAGGAGCCCTCGCGACTGGACGGCAGGGGCCTTCTCCAGGAGCCCTCGCGACTGGACGGCAGGGGTCTTCTCCTGAGAGCCTTCGTAACTGGACGGCAGGGGTCTTCTCCTGAGAGCCCTCGTAACTGGACGGCAGGGGTCTTCTCTAAGAGCCCTCGCAACTAGACCACCCGGGTCTTCTCTTGGAGCCCTCGTAACTAGACGGTAGGGGTCTTCTCCTGAGAGCCCTCGTAACTAGGAGGCAGGGGCCTTCTCCAGGAGCCCTCGTAACTGGACGGCAGCGGTCTTCTCTAGGAGCCCTCGTAACTGGACGGCAGGGGTCTTCTCTCGGTGCCCTCGTAACTGGACCGCAGGGGTCTTCTCCAGGAGCCCTCGTAACTGGACGGCAGGGGTCTTCTCCAGGAGCCCTCGTAACTGGACGGCAGGGGTCTTCTCCAGGAGCCCTCGTAACTGGACGGCAGGGGTCTTCTCTCGGTGCCCTCGTAACTGGACCGCAGGGGTCTTCTCTCGGTGCCCTCGTTAACTGGACGGCAGGCTCCTTGGAGAGCAGCTCCAGGGGCTGCCCATGTACCATGTCCTGCTTGTATGGACGGGGCCCGTGGAGGCTGAGGTCAGACTGAGTGCTGTTGATGATGCAAGTCAGAGAGTGAGCAGATCGTGCTGAGGGCCTTGTGTCCCCCTGGGCCTGGACTAGAGGACAGGCAGGCAGCTGGTGCCTGGCGATCTCCCCATCGGTCTGGCAGGGTCTGAGGTTCTGGGAAAGGGTAGGTCTGGGAGGCCAGGGAAGGAGGTGTCACCTGCCAGAGCACAAGGCCAGGGCCGCCACCACTTCGGGCTGACGAGAGGGTTCGAGGACGCATGCCAGCAAGGCCTGTGTGTCTGGTGAGTTGTCCAGCCCGCTCGCGGGCATCAAGCACATTGGTAGAGCAGAGGCCCTGGGGGGAATGTGCTGTCTCCCCAGTCCTTCTGCTCCGCTGGTGACCTGAGCTCTGGGCCCCGCGGGTCCCACTGCCGAACCTCCTGTAGATCGCAGGATCCAGGTCGACTTGTGGACCTAAGGGACCATCAGCTCTGCAAGCAAGGCCGGAGGTCAGGTGCCAGTGGTTCCCGCGCTGGCCTGCCACCCTGGGGTGCTTTCCCTTTAGGCTCAGGGCAGACAGTTGCCAGGTGGCCTCTGAGGAAACCCCTGCTCTGTGGGGGCTGCAGGAGTCCCACCAAAGTCCAGGGGTGCCAGTGCCAGAGGGTTTGGGGCTGAAACACTCCTCTGGGGGCCTCAGGGTGGAGGCAGAGGGAGGTGGTGAGTGCTGCTTTGGTATCAGACTTGGGAATTCAGGAGTTGGGATGGGGGAGAAACTGGAAGGTCTGACAAGACACATGCAAGCAAGCAGAGCATGTGTCCTTGCGTGTTGCCCGATATGGAAGGTGCTCAGAAAATGTTTGCAGTGCACGTATGTTTCCACACACAACATGTTTTATACACACACGCTTGTGTACATTAAGTCTTTTATTAGAACAGGAACATGTTTTTTCAGGTCAGGTAATCCATTTTTTCTCCTTCTTAATGTGGTTGAATGATGTCGTCTTCACTTAGCCAGCACATTTTTTGCTGTGTTCTATCTACTTTTCAGCCCCTTTTATAGTATTTTTTGGAGATACTCAAGCAGTCCAAGCAGAAAGTTGTCACTATTTTCAGGACAGAGTTAACAAGCAGGTTTCCCATGGCTGCTCCTAGGCCCCCTGACCTGATGAGAGGTGAGCCGCTCCATTTGGGCCGGGCAGAGAGGTGAGAACTGAGGGCTGGGAGCCTTTCTGGGCTGGGAGCCAATGAGACAAGGGTGGGGACCTGGGACCAGCAGAGGTGTGAACCTCTATTCACCAAGGGGTGAACATCAAAGCTTTCGGAACTTTTAAAATGCTGGCCAGGAGCTAAAGTGAGAACGTTTAACCTCTTCATGCAGTTGGTGAGAAATGATGTGTTAAATTCCACAGCTGGTAGCTACAAATTTGCCTGTGATTTCTTCAGATTTTCACTTCTCAGTGGTGATTCCTAGGAGGCCTGAGCTGTTGTAAAGCTGCCTCTGATCATCTGTGATAACAAGGACGCTGCCTGGAAACCTCATTCTGGCCACTGCTGTGACCCCTTCTTGTCACCCTCCTGGGGGTGCAGGTGACGAGGCTGCCCATCACTTTTGCTGGAAAAGTGTTACGTTTTAAATGTGGAAAGCCATCACCTGTTTTACTTGTAGAATGGTTCTTTTCTGACCCTAGGGATGCCAGAAAGTGGGCAGCAGCCTCGAGGGCAGGGATGGGGAAGCCTTGGGCTCTGCTGCAGAGGGAGCCACCCTGGCACTTTCCTGCTCTTGGCAGAACATCCCAGGCGCCATCTGCACGGGAAGGGCCATTTGCAAACATCCCTGGCAGCAGTGGCCATGTAGACGCCGTGCAGACGGTGGCCCTGGAGTTGAGGGGAGCAATTCTGACAGTGCTTCCTTCCACCAACAGGACTGCCTCTTAATTAATTGCTTCCTACTTTAATGAATAATTATGGAACAAAGTTTTAATGACAGGTGGCCACAGCTAAAAAGAGAATAAAGTTCTGGCCCAAATACAACTCAGATGTTGTTTTTGTACATATTTAGAAATGTGTCATTTTTTTCTGTTTGATTTTTAGAGAAATTTAATTCTTATTTTTTGTTTTGTTATCTGTTTGGTACAGGAAGTAGACAGTATGAGCCTGACCAGTGGAGAAGATATTAATCATCTTCTGGGTAAGTCCACCACTTAACATCTTCAGAATAAATCAGTTCTATCAAAGATTGGAGTAAAACATCTGTCTTTATACCATAAATCTTTCATAGCAAGTACCAAACTTTTAAAAGAATTCAGATGTTAAAACCTCCCAACTTGGTTTCAAGGTAAGTTTGCTTTCTCTAGAAAAAGTGTGCACAGAAGAAGCCGCAGAGTCTGGCTATCAAACCAGAGTGAAGCCTCTGGACCTCTGGACCCTCCTTCAGAGTGAAGTCATCTGAGGAGAGGCTCGCCGGGGGTTCCAGACCCAGAGTCACTTCAAGAGGAAAAGCATCTATTTCAGCCTTCTTCCTCATTCGACTTTAAAACGCCTTTGTGGGCTTACCTGTAGACGTCGTCCTGACTCCACGTCCCCAAACAGCTATGGTTAACGTCTTCATGCCGGTCTGCATCTGTTGATTCTTTTAATGAATTGAAATCTTATTATATCCCACTTTTTTTTAACTTTAATACTAGACTGTGAGGATATTTCCCAGATGATCTTATCTTTTAAGACATGATGTCTAATAAGCTGTATCATTTTCCAGAAATTATTTACTAATCATAAATTGTAACCAGAAGTAAAGTTTCCAACTGTACCTTCACAGAAAGATGTACCAGCTTCCTTCTCACCTTTTTGGTGGGAGAGGTGACTGCATGGTCTTGACACTGCCTGTGACGCATGGGTCTGTTTCAGTTGTTGTACCCTTTCATTTAGAATTTGCTCCAGCCCAGAGCCTGTGCCTGTGAAGACACCTGGATTCAGCACACATTAGGCATCAGACAGGAAGCCTGCAAACCATGTAGAGAGAAGCAGTAGTTGAGTGTCAGGAAGCCTAATTTATGATACTGCTAATAAGTAGGACATCTGTTGCTCTTTATCTGTGAGCCCTGAGGGCTCTTGTTGTTAAAAAATATTCTAAATGAATCCAAGTTCAGAGACATTCTGTTCATGAAAGAATTTTCACATAATGTAAGAATTGAAATTTTAAGCCCCAAATTGTCCTGGCCCCTGGGTATTTTGATAATTGAAAATAATCTAGATTAGGGATTAGGTTAGCAGCTGTCTCCCTTTGGCCTGGAGCTGCTGTGACTGCCAATCCACCTTCCAGGCTGCACCCGCACCCAGGAGAGCCTCTGAGTCTGTGCTTGCCGGCACTCACAAGACATGTTCTTCAGCTGATGTCATTAAAACAAAATAAACCCTAAGCAAATCACAGTGCAGTTTGTATCTTTGCACTTGATGCTTTAGCCTGACTGACAGATCTGTGTGCAGGCTCCTTGCTTTGCTTTAGAATTTCATTTGCTATTATGTACCAAAAAGACGTATGGTCTCCCATTCACTTCCTACAGGTCCTTCCTCAGGACATCTGCATGTCTAGTCACTTCTCATGCAGTCATTTGGAACCTATAGCCTTATTTCCCAGTCTTAGAAATAGAATTTTTTTATATGTAGGTTTCCTGTCTAAATTTTTAACATTCTATTCATTTTGTTTTTGCTAATTTGATACCACTACTGCTTCTAGAAATTTCATTTCTTTGTTGCTTATTTGTATAACTTTGAAGTAAATCTCTCATTCCTTAGACTAGAAGAGTAGACTTCCATGAATATCATTTCCCCCCTTCATAAGTAAATTCTAACTTGTCAGTAAAATATTTTATGTTCATTTAGCATGCTTAAGTAAAGCCATTGAGTTGATAAAATCTTTACTACATTTGGAAAACCAGTGCAGTTATTTTTTTTTCTAATTTTGGTGGTGGTATATTATCTCTGCAGTTAAGTCTTCTGATGAAGGTTCCATATATCAGTTTTAAAATGAAAATAAAAGTATTATTATTCATAATGAAATGTAATTTCACTTTTTAAAAGTTATTTAGAAGACATTTTACAATCCAACATATTGGGATCTTTGTGAAGAAAAAGGATGTTAAATTTTGTCAGATGCCTTTTCTGCATCTATTGAGATAATCATATAATTTTTCATTTTCATTTTGTTATTGTGGTATATCACATTGATTGATTTGGGAATGTTGAACCATCCTTGCATTCCTGAGATAAGTTCCAGGTGCTCAAGGTGTACAGTCTTTTTAATATACTATTGAATTCAGTTTGCTCATATTAAGTTGATGGAAAAGTTTTGGACCGTGAATTTTAAATCATTATAACTAGGCTCAAACACATCTTTATTAATCAAAATAGGAGCCATTGCAATCAATACATTTCTACCAGTGAGAAATAAGCTTATTTCTGTAGCATAAAAATCCATGCTTTGGGATTTGACGAATTCTTGGAAAGCATTTTCTGCCTCCTCCTGGCTGTGGAAGTGTTTCCCCTGCAAGGCGTGGTTGAGATGTGTGAGGAAGTGGTTGTTGGCTGGCACTCGCCTGCTGTGACCATGGTGCACCCGTAAAGCTTCATAACCTGGTCCTTCCAACTTTGAAGCGGTGGTTGTGCAATGTGCAGCCGGGTGTTGTCGTGGAGAATTGGGCCCTTGTGTTGACCAGTGTGGGCTGCAGGCGTTGCAGTTTTTGGTGCATCTCATCTATTTGCTGAGTGTGCTTCTCAGATATAATGGTTTTAGCGGGATTCAGAAAACTGTAGTGGATCAGCCCAGCAGCAGACCACCATGGTGAATGGGGACCACAGTTACCATGACCTTGTTTTGGTGCAAGTTTGGCTTTGGGAAGCACATCACCAGTTGTATAAAATCTACTCTTCGTTGCATGTCACAATCCAACCAAGAAATAGTTCGTTGTTGTGCAGAATAAGAGAAGATGACACTTCAAAGTGGTGATTTTTTTATCTTTGGTCAGCTCACGAGGCACCCATTTATCGTGTTTTTCACCATCCCAATTTGCTTAATGCCAAATGACTGTAGAATGGTCGATGTTGAGTTCTTCAGCAACTGCTTATGTAGTTGTAAGAAGGTCGTAAGAAGGTCACCTTCAGTGGTGGCTTTCAGCTGATCATGGTCAACTCCCAATGGCCGGCCCTTGCGCTCCTCATCTTCAGGGCTCCCGTCTCCTTTGCACAACTTCTTGCACCACCACTGCACTGTCCAGTCCATAGAGTTGCAAAGAGTTGGACACGATCGTGCGACTGAGCACACACACATGCTTTGTTGAGGATTTTTGCATCAGTAGTCATTAGGGATATTGGCCTGTGATTTTCTTTTCTTCTGGTATCCTTGGCTGTTTTCAGTATCAGGGTGATGCTATCCTTGTAAAATGAGATTGGAAGTATTCCTTTCCCTTCAGTTTTTTGAAAGAGTCTAAGAAGGATTAGCATTAATTCTTTCTTAAATGTTTAATAGAATTCACCAGTGAAGCCATTTGGTCCTGAGCTTTTGTTGGAATGCTTTTAGTTCCTGGCTCATTGGTCTGTTCTGATGTCTGTCTCATTGTAATTCAGTCTTGGTAAGTTCAGGCTTCCCAGGTGGTGCTAATGTTAAAGAGCCGGCCTGCCAGTGCAGGAGACATAAGAGACGTGGGTTTGATCCCTGGGTCCGGAAGATCCCCTGGAGGAGGGCATGGCAACCCACTCTGGTATTGTCCTAGAGAACCCCATGGACAGAGGAGCCTGGCGGGCTAGTCCATGGGGTTGCACAGAGTCAGACAAGACTGAAACAATGCACACACACACTCTCTGCCGTGTTTGGACTTAGTATGTTCTTTTCCTAGTTCTTTCAAGTGCAACGTTACATGGTTTGAGATCTTTCTTTTTTAATATACGGCTTTATTGCTATAAACTTCACTCTTAGAACTGCTTTTATTGCATTAAGTTTTTTTATGTTGTGTTTCCATTTTTGCTTGCCTGAAGATACATTTTGATTTTCCTTTTGATTTCTTCCTTGACTTATTGCTTGGTCAAGAATGTGTTAATTTCCACAGATTTGTGAATTTCCCAGTTTTCCTCCTCTTATTGATTTCTAGTTTCATAGCATTGTTACCCTTGGGCAAATTCCAGGAAATGGTGAGGGATAGGGAAGCCTGGTGTGCTGCAATCCATGGAATTACAAAGAGTCGGACATGACTTAGTGACTGAGCAATAACAACAGTTGTTATTGGAAAATACACTTGATGTAACATTAGCCTTAAATTTTTAAGATTTGTTTTGTGGACTAACGTATCAGTCCTAGAGAATATTATGTTGTTTTTACCTAAGAAGACTGTATATTCTGCTATTGGTTGGAAATGTTCTACATACGTCTGTTAAGCCCACTTGATATAAACCAGTTCAAGTTCAGTGTTTATTGATTCTCTTTTAGGATGATTCTACTACCCATTGTTAAAAGCAATTATTGTCAGTACTAATATTATGATATTATTACATTGCTATCTGTCTCTCTCTTTAGTTTTATTTTAGTTTTAATATTTTCCTTATATATTTACATTTGTACGTTTACATTTATTTATATATGTCCATTTTAACATCCTTTCATGATAAAAACTTTCAACAAATTAAGTATAAAAAGAATGTACCTCAACATAATAAAGGCCGTATATGACAAATCCACAGCTGACATCATACATGATGGCGAACGGTTGAAGGCTTTTCCTCTAAGACCAGCAGTGTGACAAGGGTGCCCACTGTCACTATTTCTATGCAACATAATACTTTCTAGCCAGAGTAGTTAGGCAAGAAAAAGAAATAAAAGACATCTACATTGGAAAGGAAGAAGTAAAACCTGTTTGCAGATGTCATGATCTCATATATAGAAAACCTTAAAGACTCCACCAGAGAAGTGTTAGAATAAGTAAATGATTGTAGGATATAAAGTCAGCATACAAAAAAGCAGCTGGATTTCTGTACACTGACAACAGAGTTGGACCATAAAGAACGTTGAGTGCCAGGTAGTTGATGCTTTCAAATTGTGGTGCTGGAGAAGACTCGAAAGAGTCTTTTGGACTGCATGGAGATCAAACCAGTCAATCCTAAAGGAAACCTCAATCCTAAAGGAAATCAGCCCTGAATATTCATTGGAAGGACTAATGCTGGAGCTGAAGCTCCAATACTTTGGCCACCTGATGTGAAGAACTGACTCATTGGAAAAGACCCTCACGATTGGAAAGATTGAAGACAAAAGGAGAAGGGGGCAGCAGAGAATGAAATGGTTGATGACATCAGTGACTCAATGGGCAAATTTGCCCAAACCCTGGGAGATAGTGGAGGAGGACAGAGGAGCCTGGTGTGCTGCAGTCCATGGGGTTGCAAAGAGTTGGACACAACTTATCAACTGAACAACAACAGCAGAGTATCAAAAAAAGAAGAGAACAATTCTATTTATAAGAGCATCAAAAAGAATGAAGTACTTAGAAGTAAGTTTAACTAAGAGGTAGCAGATCTGCTTACTGAAACTTACAAAACAGTGATGAAAGAAATTGAAGAGGACACAAACAAATGGAAAGATACCCCGTGTTCATGGGTTAGAAGAATTAATATTGTTAAAACGTCCATTCTTCCCTGAGTGATTTACAGACTCAATACAGTCTGTACCAAAATTCCAATGGCATTTTACAGAAGTAGAACAAACAATCCTAAAATTTGCATGGAACCACAAAATACCCCACATAGCCAAAGCAATATTGAGAAATGAGAAAAGAGCTTGGAGGGTCACATTTCCTGATTTCAAACTATATTACACAGTAAAGTAACCAAAACTACAGTTTTGGTATAAAAGCTGACATATACATCAGTAGAACAGAATAAAAAGCCCCCAAATAAACCCTTATACATTAATCAACTAGTCTTCCACAAGGTCTCTAAGAAGTCTCATCAATAAATGATGTTGGGAAAACTGGATAGTCACATAACAATGAAGTGGAACCTTTACAGCATACACAAAAATCAATTCGAAATGTGTTAAAGACTTAAATAACCTCAATTTTTGAAATTCTTAGAAGAAAATGTAGGTAATAACCTTGACATTCATCTTGGTGGTATCTTTTTTCCTTTTGGATGTGACACCGAAAAGCACAGGCAGCAAAAGTAAAGGTAAACAAGGGGAAGCACGTCCAACAAGAGCAGGAGGAGTAATGAAGGGAATGAGCAGCCGGCCTGCAGGACGGTTAGAGTGTCTGCCAACCGTACCTAAGGAGGAGGTGATATCCAAAATATATAAGGAACTCCTATAACTCAGCAAGAAAGCATAATTGGAAAAATGGACAAAGGAATAGACTATTATCAAAAGAAGACATACAAATGGACAGCAGGTATATGAAAAGATGTTCAGTATTATTGATATCAGGAAAATGCAGATCAAATCCACAAGGAGATATCACCTTACAACTGTCAGAATGGCTCTCATCAAGACGAGACAACAATCAAATCCACAAGGAGATATCACCTTACAACTGTCAGAATAGCTCTCATCAAGACGAGACAACAAATGTCAGTGAAGATGTAGAGAGAAAGGAATCCTTGTACACTGTTGTGAATGTAAAATAGTACAGCTACTATAGAAAACAGTATAGATGTTTCCTCAAAAAATTAAAAATAGCACTACCATATGATCCAGCGATCCCAATTCTGCTGGATATATCCAAAGGAAAGCAAATCAGTATCGCAGAGACACCTGCATTCCAGTGTCATTTCCACACTGTTCACAAGAGCCAAGCTATATAAATAACCTAATCATCCTTTATTCACTCATTTGATGAATGAATAAAGAAATTACGGTGTATATATATGAAAGGAATATCCAGTTTTTTGAAAAAAAAAATTTGTTATTTGTGGCAGTGTTGATAAACTTGTAGGTCATTATGCTAAGTGAAGTAAGCCAAACACAAAAAGACAAGTACTACATGATACCACTTACATGTAGAATCTAAAAAAGTTGAACTTGTAAAGAGAATAGAATAGTGTTTGCCAGGGGCTGGAAGGTTGGAGAAATGGGAAAATATGTGTCAAAATGAACAACCTTTCAGTTATGAGATGAATGAGTTCCTGGGATTTGATGTGTAGCACGGCAGCCGTGTTGGTAATAATATAATATATACTTGAAATTTGCTAATAGAATGTTCTCACTCCCCCTACACACACACACAAATGATAACTGTGTGAAGTGATGGTTCAGCACATGCACAGACACGTGCAGCACACAGACACATGCACAGCACACATGCAGATACATAGAGCACACGCAGACACATGCACAGCACACGTGCAGACACACAGACGCATGCACAGCACACGTGCAGACACGCAGATGCATGCACAGCACACATGAAGACATGCAGACACATGCACAGCACACGTGCAGACACGCAGACGCATGCACAGCACACTTGCAGACACGCAGACGCATGCACAGCACACACGAAGACATGCAGACACATGCACAGCACACGTGCAGACACGCGACGTGCGCGGCGGCGCGTGCAGACGCAGACGCGGCATGACACGCGACGTGCGGCGGCACATGCGACATGCACAGCACACGTGCAGACACAGACACATGCACAGCACACATGAAGACATGCAGACGCATGCACAGCACACATGAAGACGTGCAGACGCATGCACAGCACACGTGCAGACACGCAGACGCATGCACAGCACACGTGAAGACACGCAGACGCATGCACAGCACACGTGCAGACACGCAGACGCATGCACAGCACACGTGCAGACACGCAGACGCATGCACAGCACACGTGCAGACACGCAGACGCATGCACAGCACACGTGAAGACACGCAGACGCATGCACAGCACACGTGCAGACACGCAGACGCATGCACGGCACACATGCAGACACGCAGACGCATGCACGGCACACATGCAGACACACAGATGCATGCACGGCACACATGAAGACATGCAGACGCATGCACAACACACATGAAGACACAGATGCATGCACAGCACACATGCAGACACGCAGACACATGCACAGCACACACGAAGACATGCAGACACATGCACAGCACACATGAAGACATGCAGATGCATGCACAGCACACATGAAGACATGCAGACGCATGCACAGCACACGTACAGACACGCAGACACATGCACAGCACACGTGCAGACATGCAGACACATGCACAGCACACGTGCAGATAAATAGAGCACACGCAGACACATGCACAAGCAGGGGCTTTTTTGGGCTTCTTCCCATCATGGCAACTGGATACCAAGGTAAGTGCCCCTCAAGCTAAAGAACCAGGCAGAAGCCATGTCACCTTTTATAACCTAGTAAGTCATGCTCTTCTGCCATATTCTGTCATAAGGTAGCCAGAAAGGCGTCTAGCTTCAGGTGGAGATGAAATAGACTTTCCTCTCAGTGGGAAAGGAGTGGGGTTCTGGAAGAGCACAGGAGACAGTATTGCTGTGACCATTTGTGGAAATGCTCTCCTGAATGGAGCATTCCGCCCCGCCCCCCGTAAAAACCATGAACTTCAGCTCTTGTGTCATCTACCCCACCACCATGCTTTCTGCTGCCCTTCAGATTCTCCAGATGTGGGCTCCTGGCTCAGTCTTCCCAGCATGACTCTTGGGATGATTTGAACAGCCTTGACTCAATAGTCCCTCCAGCAGCCTGATGTTGGTCCCTCGTGCTCCCTTTCTGTAGCCTTCGCCAGCCCTGCTGTGCACTCAGTGCTCACCGGCCTCAAGGAATTTGGCCCCAGGCCCCACCAGCCGCATGGTCTCCCAGGCCTCTCTGCTTAGCTTCCCATGCTTCCTGATCCCAGGCACAGGTGACAGCTCTGCTTGCTGTACATTCTGTACACACACTCCCTCTTCGAAGGGCAAGTACATTTTTATTGAGGAAATAAAATGACTTTTAGAAATGATGAAAGTACTACATTCCACAATTCACAGGAGGAGAGTGATGTCAGGGAAGATGTGGAGTAGGAGGGTGTGGGCATGCGTCTGTCCACCTGAACACAGACACGTGCCCAGCACATGCACAGACATGTGCAGTACACACACATGCAGCACACATGGAGACGTGCACGGCACATGCATACATGCAGCACACACACAGATACACGCACGGCACACAGTGACATGTGCAGCACATGCAGACACATGCACAACACATGCACAGACACGTGAAGCACACACGCAGCACGTGCAGACACGTGCAGCAGACATGCGGCTCGCACCTTCAGGTGTGATGCTCCCCCAGGAGGAGCTGCAGCTTACTCGCTCCTGTCCTGCCCACCCCCTGCACGCCCAGGCCCTCCCACTTAGGAAGCCATCAGGTACTGGCAGGAAGGACCAGCAGCCCCAGAAGATGCAGGTGCCAGGGAGGCTCGCTTGGGACCCAGGCGGTCCAGTCAGCGCCTGCCTCTTCTGTCCCTGTTGGCGAGAATCGTAAGTCACGTGTTCTTCCTTAAGTGGGAAAGGTGATTTCCTGTGCCAGTTGATTGCTCTAACGGCATTTGAATACTTGCAGACGCACATTAGACTCCTTAAGCTCAGCAGCTCTTCCTTCATACAGCTTTCCGTCTAAGGCGTCCTGTGTGTGGAAGGAAACTACAAAGCAGACAGTGTCACAACCTCAGCAGCTCCCTGTGGCCGTGCTCAGAGGAGGGCTTTGATGGGGTGGCGTGGTCAGCCCCATGCAGGGGCAGCACTGGGGCATCAGGGCCTTGCAGGGAGCAAGGCTTGGCCATGGTGCCCGGACGGGGGCTGGGCTGACCCTGCCCAGAGGCTGCGCACCCTGCGGCTGGGGTGCGGGGCTGTCCTCACTTCGTCCCCTCACCACCCGGGCTGCGGCCTCGCCACTGCTTCCTTGAACTGGAGCGCTTGGGGCCTGGGTTTCAGAAGGGCTCCTGCCGGAGCCGTGCAGCAAAAGCCTCTGTGGCAGGTGCATGTGGAACCTGAGGGGCGGGGAGGCTGTGTCTGTCTCAGTTCAAGTGGGTATTTCTAAAGCACTCATCGTGGTGGCGTCCCTCAGTCGTGTCTATTCTTCGTGACCCTGTGTAGCCCGCTAGGCTTCCCTGTCCATGGGATTCTCCAGGCAAGAAGACTGGAGCGGGTTGCCACTTCCTCTTCCAGGGGATCTTCCTGACCCCAGAATCCAACCACATCTCTTTACCTCCTGCATTGCAGGTGGATTCTTTCACTGCTGAGCCACCAGAGAAACCCAAAGTACTCATTATTTGGGTTTAATACATCTGATTTCAGGTTTCAGAACCCAACTTGGTTATGTTCATTTTTTTCCCCATTCTTTGAATTTCTTGTTTAAAGCTCTTCCAGGCCTCTGTTGCTACTTAAGAAGAAAAATAAGTAGGAACCAATATTTCCTGGTTCACAAAAAGAAAAAAAAAGAAAACTGCAAAAGGAAAACAAAGCACATGTGAGGTGAGTCTGTGTTTTGTCTGTGATGCCGAAGCTTCAGCAGGCAACACGCAGGTGGCCAGACATCCTCACCAGGTCTTCAGGGTCAGTGTGGCTTGGTGCCCGGTGGATTCCTCACCCGACCCATCCCGCTGGCTTGGGGATGAGCAGGCTCAAGGCCGTGCAGACTGTGATGTCAGACGAGGAACTGCATCCCTGGGAAAGCTGCAGCTCCATGTGGGCAGAGGGGACCCGGCCTGCCTGCCAGGTGTGTTCGGGGGCCCGGCAGTAACCTCCTCCTGTTTGAGGCCAGCATGACCCACAGCTGAGCTGGCTGCCTCCCTGTTACTCTGGCAAAAGCTGACTCATGTTTTTTCTTCCATGGCTTCGTCTCCCAAGCGTTCCAGGAGCCCTTTGGGAAGCATTAAGGGCTGGAGGCTGGCTCTGCAAAGTTGGTCCCATCACACGAAGGTGGCGTAGCCTGCAGTTGGCACACGTTCCCTCACATGAGCCACCTGCACAGGAGGTCCTGTTAGAAAAGTGACTCTCAATCTGGTGACACTCCAGATGGTGAGTTGTGCCTTGTCCGCAGGACCCTCACTGTCCCCAGGGCCCAGGCCAGGCCAAGCAGCCTCCCCCTAAGCCTGCCTCCTGTGGAAACAGTCCTGGTCTGCAGGACATGTATAGTTCTCAGTGAGAAAGCAGATAGCGAAGACCAGCTTGATTAGAGGTTAGATGAAAAAGTTACCTTGAGCCTTCTCTGTTGGGCAAGTCATCTATTCTAAAAAGAAAGACAAGCAGCCACCTCTGCAAACCAGATTAGGCTCCATGTCCATGGTTCCTGGAAAGCTTCTCTCCTGGAGATCTAGGTCACAGGCCCACCAGACACAGGGTGGTCACGAGGGGTCCACGTGCCGGTGCTGACTACCAACCTCCACGGACAGCAGCTCAGAGCCCACCTCTGCCTAGAGATGGGAGCTGGAGGCAAGGGGGCGTGAGGGGAAGGGGTGGGCCCCAGGCTGCAGCCTCACACGCAGGCCCTGGTCTCCACTAGATCCACTGAATTTAGTAAAACTCCCACTCCAGTGTTCTTGCCTGGAGAATCCCAGGGACAGAGAAGCCTAGTGGACTGCTGTCTGTGGGGTCGCACAGAGTTGGACACGACTGAAGCGACAGCAGCAGCAGCATAGTCCAGCAAGGTTTGATGGGCTATAGGCTTTCTCACTGGCTGTTGCTACAGTCTTGTCTTCTCAGCCTGTGTCCTTTGAGGCACATCCAGCACTGAGAGTGAAACACTGTCCAAGACCTGTTTCTTGGTTTGATTCATCCTGTCAGCCCTCTGTGTTCGCAGCTGACTCAAGTGTGTAAGATGGCATGAGATACACTCTCCTACTCTGACCTGTGTAGTTGTTAAAATACAGGACGAGCAGATAATTCGATTAATTTAGGCCGCCAATCTGTCCATTGAGTCAAGCCACAGCCCTTAGCTTCAGACCCGAATGAAGATAAAAGCCTTTCCATTGTGAAGAGACACTGAGACAGTCTGAGCCACTGACCTGCGTCTGGTGTGACCCCAACCTTCCTGTCCCCAGAGCAGCGTGGTGACAGGTCACGTGTGCTCAGGCGAGGGGAGTGCACATTTGCCTCCCAAGAAGGGAATTCTTTAGAAGCTTTGGCGTTAGCCCCGAAACAAGCTGCCTCTGAGAAGACAGTGCTGAGGTGCTGAAGGGGCTGTGACTCGGCAGTATTTTTTACGTCCTAGAGGACAATCGCCAACTTAAGGTTACAGAATTTTATTTCATTCTGAAAAGTCTTCCCCAAAGAGTCATACCCTTTTTTCCCCCTCAGAAATCCTTTTCTTCTTTGCTCTTTTCTGATATTCTAGGTTTCAGCATACTTCCTTCTGAAAATTGGACCTTTCCAAATCTTAAGGCTGATTTAGAGTTGTTTTTATCCAGGCTGGTGTGTAGTGAGGTTCAGTCTTTGACTCTCATGAACGTGCTCATAGCACATTATAAAGAGCTGGCTGTCAGAATTTCTGAGCTTGTGTGGACAGGTGTCAGGAGAGTGGCCTTATGTTCGGATACTGAGAGCTTCCTCATTCACGGAGTAGCAGCTGTTGTCGTGGTGGGCTCCCAGGTTTGCTGGACTCCAGCAAGTGCATGGAGATCATGGAAAACATGCCTCTCATCCCCTTAGGGACATTTCTTCTTGCTGGTCTTAGGCCCCTTTACATCTGGGAACTGTGGAGGACTCTCAGTTACTGTATTAGAAATTTAAAATGATAAAAAGTTTAAATGCGTATTTATTAATTCATTTAAAAGTAAAAATACACCAACTACACGAGGACATTTTTTATTCCCAGTGGAACCCCTGCATTGCCCCCAGAGTTAGAAGAGCAGCAGTTGCTCTTTTGCAGACGCACTCAGTGTCCGGGTTTAGGAAAGACAGCCACCTGTCTGCAGGAGTGCGCTGCTCTCTGAGGGGTGGGCCAGCCACAGGCTTGTGGTTCAAGGGCAGGTGGCCCTCGTGGCCTCTTCAGAGATGTGTGGACAGTCTTCCTGGAAACGACCCCAAACTCTGCAGGCGGGAGTTCTCTGAAGGCAGCTGCCGTGGAACCCAAACCCCCTCAGTGACCTCGGTGAGTGCGTGTGATAGCCGCCCGTCTGCCCTGCCCTCTGGGTGCGCAGGTGTGTGACCTGCTTGGTCATGTGGGAAACACGGCTCGCTGAGGCCTGCGGCTCTGAGCACCAGCGCACTCCCTCACGAGAGACAGCGGCCACGTTGTCGGCAGCCCCATCAGAGGTCTCTTCTGTGTAGACAACCTCCGGCAGCTGTGGCTCTTACAAGGACTCTGAATTCTGATTTTTGCTTGAAGTCTCAAATTTCATCATTGGCAACAAAACTGTTTTTGTATTGCTTTCCTGAAATGACAACTTTAGCACCTCTAGAGATGAAATGTGGGAAGAGTTGTAGGGTATAAATTGTAACAAAAGGGCCAAAAGCTCACGCAGGGAAGCCTGGAGGAGGCTGGATGGAGGGGTCAGAGCCCCAGGGTGCAGGACCACGGGGTGGGGCGGGTGCCATGTGCGTGGTGCAGCCGTTCTGTGGGCAGACACGCTGACATGACACTTGTGTGGGAGACTCTGTCCCCTGGGTCCAGGTAAGACTTGACTCTCCTCCTGTCTGTGCAAAGCTGCTGCTTAGCCAGGTAGCCCAAGGGAAGGGAGTGTCCGACTTGGGGCTCAGGACATGTTCAGAGTAACTGGAACAGAGGAACGTGTGGTGTGTTCTGCTTCCAGGGCACCTTTGGGAAGGGTGGCTGCTGACACCTGCCCTTGGAGCCCTGACACTTGAGACCTGGGCTCCCCAGCTGTCTAGAGTTTCTCAGGAGAGCTGAATCTTAGAAACACTGTCTGAGAAGCAAAGGTGTCGGAGCCCCTTGAGGTGGGGCTGCTGGGGTCAGGTTTTATCTCCACTTGCCCTGCAGGTGCTGGGGCCACCAGGAGTTTCCAGGGGACTTGCCTCTGAGCCTGGCCTGGGCCGTGCATCCCCTCTGCACTCAGGGCTCGTCAGCCGCAGGGCAGACTTGTCAGGGCCTGTAGGAGTCGATGACTCTGCCAGGGGCCATGTCCCCAGAGGCCATGTGCTGTCACGGGGCCGCTGTGTGGGGTTGGCTCTTTCCCTTCGGCCCTGACATGCCCACACTGCGTGAGTCCATTCTGTGGCCTGTGGTCAGACCCCCACGGCCTGACTTCTGTGGACAGAAAGCATCAGAACTGAGGGCAAGGGAGGAGCAAGCAGTTCACTGCGGAGGAGACAGAAGGCATCCTGAAACCTTGCCAGCAGCGACCTCAACCACAGGAGCCAAGGAAGGATGTGGGACGTGAACTCTGGTCTGTTCTCAGAAGGTGACTGTCCTGTGCCTCGGTTTCCTCTGTCTCATGGTCACGTCACGTTGGAGCAAATGCAGCCCAAGCTCAGGGACCTTTGATGGGCTGTGAAATGGGTCAGGTTACATGAGAGATCCAGGGCAACTGATTCAGAACCACCTCTGACTTCAGACTTTTATGCAGGTAAGTTTGTTGCTAAAAAAGCAGATCAACCATGACTGCCAGCCCTTAGATCCGTCTGGTTTTGCTGCCCTGCATGGGCCTCGCTTCTGCTTGGAGAGCTCACCCTCGGGCAGGCATTCTGTCTGGTTGTGGAGGGCCCTGCACCCCTCCACACGGGCCCCTCCCGCCCCAGTGTGGCCACACCAAGACTGCTTCCTCCCACATGCTGCTGAGTTCAAAGCATTTTATTTGCATCATTTTTACTAGGGATGAATATTAGTAAACTTGTGTGGGTTCTTTTTATTTTTTGCAAAGCCTAATAACTATTTCGGAGCAGGCAATGGCACCCCACTCCAGTACTCTTGCCTGGAAAATCCCATGGAGGGAGGAGCCTGGTAGGCTGCAGTCCATGGGGTTGCGAAGAGTCGGACACGACTGAGCAACTTTCACTTTTCACTTTCATGCGTTGGAGAAGGAAATGGCAACCCACTCCAGTGTTCTTGCCTGGAGAATCCCAGGGACGGGGGAGCCTGGTGGGCTGCCGTCTATGGGGTTGCACAGAGTTGGACACGACTGAAGCGACTTAGCAGCAGCAGCAGCAATAACTATTTAAAACAAACCAGTAAGAAAGCAACACATGCTTTTTTTTTTTTTTTTTAATTTAAGTGTAGTTGATGTTTACAATGTTGTTAGTTTCTGGTGTACAGCAGAGTGACTTACATGTTTATATGCATTTGTTTTCACATTCTCCATTATGCTTTACCACAGGATATTGAATATAGTTCACTGTTCTATACAGTAGGGTCTTGCTGTTTATCATCCAGTATGTAGTAGCGTATAGCACGCTTCTAAAGTCAAGCTTTAGTGGATGTGGTGGAGTTTGCTGAAATCACTGACACTGGCGTACTACAAGCACGTGTTGATGGGCTCTCCCTGACTGCCTGGTGGATGTTCAGCTCCCTCCTGCCTCCTGTCTCTTGTCTCTCTGTTTGAGTCTCCCTCTCCGCGGGGACCACACAAGCCTCCTCTTTACCTGGAATAAATGTTACTGTTTATTTTTCTAGCCGGTGGCGCTCAGGCCTTCTGATGGCTGCTCTTCCCCTGCCTCTGGCCCACGCAGGGTTCCAGTCCCGGTGGGTTCACCGTGGTGGCCAGGATGCCTGAGTTATGTCTGCTTTCCAAAACTTTTACTTCAGTCACAGAATGTCTCTCAGTGATGGTCGTTTCCAATTCAGTATCATCTGCACAAATTTTACCTGAAGCTTAGCTCTAGGAACCCTGAGAGTGGTCACTTGTTCATTGACTCACAATGCCTGCCACTGTAGGAGATGTGGGTTTGATCCCTGGAGAAGGAAATGGCAGCCCGCTCCAGTGTTCTTGCTGGGAGAATCCCATGGACAAGGGACCTGACAGGCTGCAGTCCGTGGGGTCACAGGGTCAGACTTAAACAGCAACAGATGAGCAACTACTGTGTGCCCTGTGCAGGGGCTGCTGGAGACGCGACCCAGGGCAGGTGACGTGTGACGCTGCCGGGCTTGGTGACAGTGTGACTGCTACCCGGCTTGGTGGAGAGGGGCCCCCGGGGGCTGTCCGGGAGGACGTGCCCCATAACCCTAGACGCGACCCAGGCCAGGTGACAGTGTGACCGCTGCCGGGCCAGGTGACGTGTGACTGCTGCCGGGCCAGGTGACAGTGTGACCACTGCCGGGCCAGGTGACGTGTGACCGCTGCCCGGCTTGGTGACAGTGTGACCGTTGCCAGGCCAGGTGCCAGTGTGACCGCTGCCCGGCTTGGTGGAGGAGGCCCCGGGGGCTGTCCCGGAGGACGTGCCCCATAACCCTAAGCCCTGGGGCCCACATGGCCATCCCAGCTTCACCTCTGCCTCAGGTGGCCCACGGCATCTCCAGAGTCTGGGTGTGGCCAGTGCACCCTGAAGGAAGGGCAATTGCTGTAACACTGTTGGCCGTCAGCAGCCATTCTGAGGCCCCTTCTCCCCGGCACAGGGGTATTCTATAGGCCAGGGTGGAGGCTGATACTTAAACCTCCCAGAAAGGAAGTTTAATGACCAAATGCGGTGAATGTTTACAAACAGCAGGAGACACAGAATCTCAGGGTCACACACTAGCTAGTGGCCAAGTGGCTGACCACGTGCTTCCCAACCTTGAGTTTAAAACGTCCCCACAAGGACCTGTCTCTGCCCCATCACTGCCCTGGAAATGCTTCAAAAGGTGTTTAATCCATCCCCCCCACCCCATCCCGAAGGGAAGTGCGTTGCTCCTGTAAAGGTCGCAGGAACCAGCCTGGGAGGGGCAGGACTATTAACGAGGCTCTGGGCCCTGGCCGTCCTGCGGCGGGCTCTGCTAACTGAGGCCCAACTGCACACACGGCGCTAATCCCCGTGACGGGGAGCAGAGTAGGAAACGTCCGGTTACCGAGGGGCGCCCCCCCAGCCTCCATCTGTGCCGTGGCCGGGCTTGCGGAGCATATGTTGCCTGTTGCTCACTGACCATCTGCTCGAGCTGCCGAAGTGTCCCTGTTACCATGACGACAGAGGCCTTGATTGGCGGTGGCAACACAAACACTCCCGGCTCAGGTTTCACTTTTATCTGTGCTCTGGAATGGGGCTGGGAGGGGTCAGGCTGCCTCCTGGCCTTCGGCCCCCTCCCTCAGTGCTCCCCCCGCCTCTGGCCTGCCCCACCCCCCACCCCCTATCCCCTGCGGAGCAGCTACGGTTGGGAGTTAACGAACCTGAGAGCTGGATGGCGGCGAGTTTCTGTTCCCCTGGCACCTGGCAGGTGACTCCAGGGTGGACGTTCCCCAGATTTCAGGCCGTTGTCTGAGGGTGCGTCTCTGCCCGCAGGGAGAGCGCCAGCTGCCGGGACACTGCCCCTCGGCCAGGGAATGTCTGCCACCCGTGCAGTTGGGGGAGCTGGTTTAATGGAACAAATGAGTGGGCTTTGTCAGCCATTAGCAGGACCACTTCATAGACCCTGTTGTGGGGGCCACGTCCTGCCAGGGGAGGTTCCCTGGGGGCACAGCTGCGGTGCTTCCGAGAGAGTTGGTGCTTTCAGGTGGGACTGAGACCCTGCTGAAGGGAGTGCGGGGGTCCCAGCCCCCACAGGAGGCTCGGCCCTCCTCTACCCAGGTGTCAGTGCTGGGACGAGAGCCCCCAGTGGGAAGGAGGGGTCTGAGGCAAAACCAGACCTCTGTTAAGTCCCCCAAACTGGGTTCCTTTCCTGGTGAGCGTTGTGCCAGAAGAGAAGGAAGGATTTCTTACTTGCAACAACTCAGGAGAACACCAGGGACCCTTCCCAAAGCAGCAGAATCGGGGAGCTTTAAGCTAAGTGCCCATGCACCTTTGTGATGCGGCTGGAGCAGAGGAGAGTCCAGCACAGCACTGGGACGAAGGTGGACAGAGGCCGGGCTTCAGCCGACTGGAGTCGGGAGGGTCAGCATCATCCCTCAGTGCTCCAGGCTGGGGCCTCAGTCTCTGCAGAGCAGTTCAAAGCCTGCATCAGGTTGTCCCTTACATCTCGAGGGAGGAATGGACTGTTTTATCGCTGGACTGTTGCTTCTTGGCTGCTTTCCCTTCATTCCTACGTTCCCCACCGTCATGAAGATCATTAAATACTGAGACCTGTTTGAAGGCAGGCACTGTGTCCAGGCTCAGATCACAAAAGATTTGGGCCAAAAATGGCTTCTTATCTGAGAAAGCCATGCCTGGTTCTTTCTCCTGGGATCCCTGCCTTATCTGCTTGTGCGTGCATGTGTGCGTGCTAAGTCACTTCAGTCATGTCTGACTTTTAGTGACCCCATGGACTGTAGCCCACCAGGCTCCTCTGCTTCTCCAGGCAAGAATACGGAGTGGATTGCCATTTACTTCTCCAGGGAATCCTCCTGACCCATGGATTGAACCCGCATCTCCCATCTGCCTGCATTAGCAAGAGGGTTCTTTACCAGCAGTGCCACCTGGGAAGCCCCCCCGTCTGCCTACAGTTACTTTAATTTTTGAGCCCTTAGAACTGAGGAACACCGAGTCAATTGTTTTTCCCCCTGGCTGTCTTCAGGGACCAGCTCTGGCCTCCAGCTGCTCGTGTCCTCAGGGCGAGCATGTATGGCCAAGGTGTTGCCACCAGCCCTGCCCAGACCTGCACGTGGAGCCCACCCCCCAGGCTTATCAGAAAAGGGCAGAGCGTGGCAGCCCCTCCCTCATATTCTCTGTGTTGGTGGAACCACTCAGAGCCAGGACCAGGCAGAAGGGCCACACAAGGTCCACGCTGGGATTTCTGGGGCCCTTCCGTGCTTTGTGTGGCCGGATCTGGTGTGGGCAGGAGTGGATGCCCAGGCAAGACCTGGGGCGTCTCGTGAGTCACTGGGAAGTCAGGGCCCCCGAGAGAGTCCACACGGGCTAAGGAGAAGCCGCCTGTGGGATGAGTGGTCTCATGGCTGGCCTCATCCCCGAGCCCCTCCCGAGGCGCCTGCCCAGCACTGAGCCCTGGGCTGCCTTGTGTGCACCGGTAGCTGGGGGCAGGGCCCCAGAGTTGCACAGAATCTGCTGTAAAGGTTCACTTGTGGCTCTAGGACGTGGCATCCTCTGAGACCCAGGGGCTTGGTGTCACTGCGAGGTCTCAGTACCCGGTCGCTTCATCAGCCTGGCCTCCCCATCACACTGCCCAGGGCTCACTGGCCATGCTCTGACCCGGCCCCCAGCTGCCTCCCTTCAGCCTCCGGTCACCCGACTTCCCCGAAGCCTGCAGCAACTACCCAGTGTGTGACAGCAGGCAAGTCCTGCCGCTTTCTGGACACAGGAAAGCAGGTGCTTGGCTGCTTATAAATTACGTTTTCTTGGCCATTCACCATTGCAGCTTGAGAGCATAGTGTTATTTAAAAAAAATTAAAATCTGGCCTTCAGCTTCCAAATTAACTAACAAGTATTACTAGATACCAAATGGCCTTATGAGCAAGTCAAACGTGGTATTTTACCAAAAGCAAAACTGCTATTTAGACTTTATTATCTCACCTGCTTTTAAAAATAGAAGTTTCTTTGTCATAGCTTGTATACCTTCTAATGTCTAAAAGCTGCACGTAGAAGACCCACTTCCAGATCACTTGGGTACAGGGTGGGAAAGGCTAACTCCCACCGTGCCGCTTGCCCGTCGGTTCCAACTGTTTAAGCCGTCGCAGACATAGGAAGAAAGCAGACAGCATTGACACCAAGAGATCGACAAAAGGAAGGCTGTCAACTAATCTAACGTATAAGTAGCAGTGTGAAAATCCTAAATAAATAATCAGAGAACAGAATCCAGCAGTGTGTTAAGAGGATCATATACTAGTGAGTACTAAGCATTTTTTCCCAATGAAGTAGGAATGGGTCAATACTAGGCCTGTAGATATAAATCGCCATTTAGTGGAGCAAAAGATAAAAATAATGTCTCTGTAGATGCTGACAAACGAATGAAATTCACATACACTCTGCTTTTAAAATGCTCCTAATAAAATAGAGGTTGATGAGTATGCCTTTAGTGTCATCAATGCTGTCTCAGCCTGAAAGCTCGCACCCTGGGGACCCTGGAAACAGCAACCCCCCCCAATATCAGAAAGAAGATATTGTTTCTGATATCACACTGTTCTGGTGGCTCCAGCTCGTGCAGTTTAGTCAAAAGACAGAAACAAAGTACCACAATGGGAAAGGATGAGATAAAGTGATTTCTTATATATTATTTCATTGTATATTTGGAAAACCATAGAGAAGCAGCTGGGGAAAAAATGTACAAAATAAAAGAGAATTTGACAAAGTAATTAGTCAGCAGCCTTCCTGTTTGGAAACCACTAGGAGCTATGATAGGAAAAAAAAAAAAAAAGGTTGCTTTTATCACAGCATCAAAAAAAAAAAAAAAGATAAACTATCTGATGCTGTGGTTAGGAAGAGATGAGAAGCAGGGACAGAGGGAGCAGCGCCTGTGCGCGAGGGCGAGAGCACATGTCGTGGAGAGGCCAGTTGCTGCAAGTTAATCTGTACACGTCGTGCACTCCCAACTGAAGTGTTGACTCTTTTTAACTAGACAGGTTAAATATAAATTTGTATGAAAAAATAGAAGTAGGCAAGACCTAAAATAAAATAATGATGGGATTAGTCCCATCCGATGTTAAAACACATTACGAAGTTACATCTTAAACTTCTGTTACTGGCAAATGGATAATTAGGAAGTCCAGAAAACAGATCCAAATACATGTAATTTATGATAAAAGTGTTTGAATCATTGGGCAACATGA
Organism: Bos mutus; assembly: GCF_027580195.1. Lineage (NCBI taxonomy): Eukaryota > Metazoa > Chordata > Mammalia > Artiodactyla > Bovidae > Bos > Bos mutus. Next base: position 103,802,422 of record NC_091625.1, read on the forward strand.
TTTTCCTGTACTGATGTCATGTGGGCAAACATCATGGAAGACTAAAAAGTTAGGTCTGTACCTCATCAAAGTAAATTCCAGAAAGATCAACAGTCTAAATGCAAAAGAGAAACAGACATGTACAGAAAGAAACCACAGGAGGATTTTTTTCTGTTGACATATGGAAGGCCTCCCCTTCATGGATCACAGCCTTGTGGCAAAGGGGCTTATCTAACTCAATGAAACTCTGAGCCTGCCTTGCAGGGCCACTCAAGACAGATAGGTCCTAGTGAAGAGTTCTGACAAAACGTGATCCACTGGAGGAGGAAATGGCAGCGCACTCCAGGGTTCTTGCCTTGAGAACCCTGTGCACAATATGAAAAGGCAAAAAGGCATGAGACTGGGAGATGAGCCCCCTGGGTTGGGAAGGGTCCAGTATGCTACTGGGGAAGAGCAGAGGGCGCTTATTAACAGCTCCAGAAAGAATGAAGTGGCTGGACCAAAACGGAAGGAATGCTTAGTTCTGGATGTGTCTGGTGGTGAAAGGAAAGTCCGTTTCTGTAAAGAACAATATTGAATAGGAACCTGGAATGTTAGGTGCATGAATCAAGGTAAATTGGATGTGATGAAGCAGAAGATGGCAGAGAAGGAAATGGCAAACCACTCCAGTATTCTTGCCTAGAGAATCCCATGGACAGAGGAGCCTGGCGGACTGCTGTCCGTAGGGTCGCACAGAGTCGGACACGACTGAAGCAACTTAGCATGCATGCATGCATTGGAGAAGGAAATGGCAACCCACTCCAGTATTCTTGCCTGAAGAATCCCAGGGACAGAGGAGCCTGGTGGGCTGCTGTCTATGGGGTTGCACAGAGTTGGACACGACTGAAGTGACTTAGCAGCAGCAAGCAGAAGATGGCCAGACTGAACATTGACATTTTAGGAATCAGTGAACTAAATGGACGGGAATGGGCAGATTTAATTCAGATACCATTATATCTACTACTGTGGATAAGAATTCCTTAGAAGAAATGGAGTAGACCTCATAGTCAACAAAAGAGTCTGAAATGCAGTACTCAGGTGCAATCTCAAAAACAACAGAATGGTCCTCTCAGACAATTTCCAGGGCAAACCATTCAACATCACAGTAATCCAAGTCTATGCCCCAATTGCTGATGCTAAAGAATGTGAAGTTGAATGGTTCTATGAAGACCTATAACACCTAGAATTGACGCACACACAAAGATGCCCCTTTCATCATAAGGGATTGAAATACAAAAATAGGAAGTTAGGAGATACCCCCCAAAACAGGCAAGTTTGACCTTGGCGTGCAAAATAAAGCAAGGCAAAGGCTAACAGAGTTTTGTCAAGAGAACATGCTAGTCATAGCAAACACCCTTTTCCAAACTCAAGAGACAACTCTACACATGATGTCACTAGATGGTCAACACTGAGATCAGATTTATTATGTTCTTTGCAGCTGAAGATGGAGAAGCTCTATACAATTAGCAAAAACAAGACTGGGAGCTGACTGTGGTTCAGATCATGAGCTCCTTATTGCAAAATTCAGGCTTAAATTGAAGAACATAGGGAAAACCACTAGACCATTCAGATATGATTAAATCAAATCCCTAGTGATTATACCAGGGCTTCCCTGGTGGCTCAGATAGTAAAGCATCTGCCTGCAATGCAGGAGACCTGGATTCGATCCCTGGGTCAGGAAGATCCCCTGGAGAAGGAAATGGCAATCCACTCTAGTACTCTTGCCTGGAAAATTCCATGGATGGAGGAGCCTGGTAGGCTACAGCCCATGGGGTTGCAAAGAGTCAGACATGACTGATCAACTTTCCTTTCCTTTCTAATGATTATACAGTGGAGGTGATTAATCAATTTAAGGGATTAGATCTGGAAGACAGAGTGCCTGAAGAACTATGGGTGGAGGTTGATAACACTGTATAGGAGGTGGTGACCAAAACCATCCCAAAGAAAAGAAATGCCAGAAGACAAAGTGGTTGTCTGAGGAAGCTTTACAAATAGCTGAGAAAAGAAGAGAAGTGAAAGGCAAGGGAGAAAGGGAAAGATATGCTCAACTGAATGCAGAGTTCCAAAAACAGGAAGGAAAGATAAGAAAGCCTTCTTAAGGGTACAATGAAAAGAAATAGAGGAAAACAATAGAATGGGAAAGACTAGAGATCTGTTCAAGAAAATTGGAGATATCAAGGGAGCATTTCATGCAAAGATGGGCATGATAAAGGACAGAAATGGTATGGACCTAACAGAAACAGAAGATATTAAGAAGAGGTGGCAAGAATATACAGAACTATACAAAAAAGGTCTTACTGACATGATGACCATGATGGTGTGATCACTCACCTAGAGTCAGACATCCTGGAGTGTGAAGTCAAGTGGGCCTTAGGAAACATCACTGTGAACAAAGCTAGTGGAGGTAATAGAATTCCAGCTGAGCTACTTCAAATCCTAAAAGATGATGCTGTTAAAGTGGTGCACTCAGTATGTCATCAAATTTAGAAAACTCAGCAGTAGCCATAGGACTGGAAAAAGTCAGTTTTCATTCCAATCCCAAAGAAGGGCAATGCCAAGGAATGCTCCAGCTACTATACAATTGTACTCATTCCACATGCTAGCAAGGTTATGCTCAAAACCCTTCAAGCTAGGTTTCAGCAGTACATGAACTGAGAACTTCCAGATGTACAAACTGGACTTTGAAGAGGCAGAGGAAACCAGAGATTGAATTGCCAACATCAGTTGGATCATAGAAAAGCAAGGGAATTTCAGGAAAATGTTTATTTCTTCACTGACTACACTAAAGCCTTTGACAGTGTGAGCACAACAAACTGGAAAATTCTTAAAGAGATGGGAATACCAGACCACCTTACCTGCCTCCTGAGAAACCTGTATGCAGGTCAAGAAGCAACAGTTAGAACTGGCCATGGAACAATGGACTGGTTCATATTTGGGAAAGGAGTACGACAAGGCTGTACTTGTCACTCTGTTCATCACCCTGCTTATTTAACTTCTATGCAGAGTACATCATATGAAATCCCAGGCTGGATGAATCCCAAACTCAAGACTGCCAGGAGAAATATCAGCAACCTCTTATATGCAAATGATAACACCCTAATGTCAGAGAGTGAAGAGGAAATCAAGACCCTCTTGATGAGGGTGAAAGAGGAGAGTGAAAAAACTGACTTGAAACTCAATATTCAAAAAGCTAAGATTGTGGCATCAGGTCCCCTCACTTCACGGCAAAGAGAAGGGGGATAGTAGAAGCAGTAATATATTTTCTTTTCTTGGGCTCCGAAATCACTGCAGATGATGACTGCAACCATGAAATGAAAAAGACACTTGCTCCTTGGAAGAAAAGCTTTGACAAGCCTAGACAGAATATTAAAAAGCAGAGACGTCACTTTGCCAACAAAGATCTATATAGTCAAAGCTATGGTTTTTCCAGTAGTCAAATATGGATGTGGGATTTGGACCATAAAGAAGGCTGAGCACCAAAGAATTGATGCTTTTGAACTGTGGTGTTGGACAAGACTCTTGAGAATCCCTTGGACTGCAAGATTAAACCAGTCAGTCCTAAAGAAAATCAATCCTGAATATTCATTGGAAGGACTGAAGCTGAAGTGCCAATACTTTGGCCATGTGACGTGAAGAGCTGACTCATTGGAACAGACCCTGATGCTGGGAAAGATTGAAGGCAAATGCAACAGAGGATGAGATGGTTGGATAGCATCACCTACTCAATAGACATGAATTTGAGCAAACTCTGGGAAATAGTGGAGGACAGAGGAGCCTGGCATGCTGCAGTCCATGTAGTCGCAAAGAATTGGACACCACTTAGCAACTGAACAACAGTGGGAGGCCTAAATATAACACAAAACCCAAAAGCCATAATGTTAGGGGAAAAAATACTACGTAAGGGTAAAAAAGATGCTGCATTAATCAAAATCATCACCATAAGCCAAGCAGAAGATAATGGTAAGCTGTAAAAGTAGGTCAATAAGGAAAAGGAGGCAAAGAGGTCACCTGAGGTGGAGATGTGTGTTGCCCTTAAACACATGAGAAAATGCCCAGCTTTTCTCATAAAACTTCCTGAGTGACCATATTCCCCTTGGTCATGCTAAGGGCAGGGGGCTCGCCTGTACCTTTGGTACCAATGCAAAATCCATCCCTTCTGATGGAAGAAAATTTGGTCGTGTCCTTCAGAATCCTACTTCTGTGGGTGTGTCCACAGGTTCAGCCACACAGAGTGGCTGCTTTGGCTGTGCTGCCCATGGGGCCACCCTCACTCACAGATACGTGTGCGGTCACCTGCCCACCAAACAGTCCTGCCGAGTGGATCACGGAGCCCAGCGTCGTGGCCACCAGAGTCTGCACCTGAGACTCAGATCCGTGGATACAGGTGTGAGGGGCTGGCTTGGGGCGGCTGTGACCCCAGAATGCTCAGTGGTTCTGTGAGCCCCCGTCATGGGCCCAGAGCCTCTGGTCATAGGCCATCCGGGAGGGCCTTTCCCTCCAGAGACCCTGCGCCTCACATCGGCCCCCTCACTGTCCTGGAGACCTGACCTGGGCCCGGGGCAGTCTGGGCTCAGGGGGCCCCATCCACAGGGGCTGAGCCAGCTGGGTGGTCACTGAGAACGGTCACGGGTGTGTCCACGTCTCCTCCTCATTTATGTCGTAGGCAGCCCGGTGGCTGGCTGGCTGTGTGTGTATGCTCCCACGGCCCTGGCACAGAGCAGTACCTGCAGCAGCCCCTGAGAAATGCTGCATTATTTTCTAAGAAAAACCACACACAATATGACATGCAAAATGTCACCACCAGTAACGGAATCTCCTCTCTCTCTACTGCTATACTGTCCCCTGGCTGCCTGCAGCTGGGAGCTGTTGGAGTCGACCTTGGGGCCTGACATAGGAGGTGGGGGTATCCTGCCCATAAACAGAGGTGGTCCCCAAGCCAGTTGGCCAGGGCCTCTTAAGAGAAGGGCTGAAGAGGAAAGGTGTGGGAGAAAGAGACCAGCCCCTAGAAATGTCACTTGGGTTCACAGTGGCTTCCCTGGCCCCATGGGGACAATATTGCAGTGCCTGTGCCCACGAGTCCCCTCAATGTGCCCTGAAGAGGGGCAGACGCTGGTGTCGTAGCCGGACTCGGAGGAGGACTCAGGGATAAGGAGCTGGGGTAGTTACCTCCCCCGTGCCCCACATTCTTACAGAAATGGAGTCAGGAATCAGCCTGGGAGCTACTATCAAAACAGCAAGAGATAGCGAGTGTTGGAGAGGGTGTGGAGAGAAGGGAGCCTCCTGCACTGTTGGTGAGAATGTGAATTGGCACAACTACTGTGGAAAACAGTATGAAAGTTCCTCAGGAAACTAAGAACAGAGCTACCATATATTCTAGAAATTCTGGTCCTGGGCATTTGTCTGAAGAAAACAGAAACAGTAATTAAAAAATTTATATGTACCCCTGTGTTCATCACAGCTCTATTTTGGTAGAGCTCTATTTCTGTCTTTATAGACAAGACATGGAAGCAACCTAAGTGTCCATCAATAGATGACTGGATAAAGATGGCGTGGCATGCACATAAGGTGGAATAATATCACGCAGCCATAAACAGAAAGAAACTTGCCATTTGTGACTTGGATGGACGGTGAAATATTATGCTAAGTGAGACAAGTCGGAGGGGAAAGACCTATTGTGTAATTTCACTGCTGTGGAATCTGAAAAGTAAACAAAACAAAAACAAGCTCATAGGTTCTCATCTGTATCATGACGGTACTTGAGATGGTGAGCACGCCGTAGTGTGTACAGATGTCAAATTATATTGCTCTGTAGGCGAAACTTGTATTAAAAGCAAAACCAAGATCAGCCAGGGGGCTGCCTTTGCAGGCAACGTGCTCACAGAGGGAGCTGAGGGTAGACAGCGGTGTCCGTGCTGCAGAGGACCCTCAGCAGGCCTCTGGGGACAAGGCTGCAGGGCAGGAGGGAAGGGGCCCTCACCACTGTGCATGCTTTCTGTTTAAACCTGCGAGAGGCGAGCAGATGTTCTCTGGTGGCTTTGCTTATAGGCCCAAAGTTGTCACCAGGGCCCAAAGCCTGTGCGTGTTTGTCACCAGCACAGGTCTGCACAGAGGGGCCAGCAGGAGCCTAAAGCCGCCACCCCACCCAGCACAGCAGGGCTGGCCACCAAGCGGGGCTGGCCCTCCACAGCCTGTCCCCGATGCTCCCACGTGTGGTCCCTCCTGAAGCAGAGGGCTGGATCGAACGAGCTTTTGAGGTTCCTTCCCTCACAAGCCCCTAAAGTCTGTGCCCTGGAGCCAGAGAAAGGTTCAAAACAGGAGGCAGCTCTGGGGATGAAGGTGTCAAACGGAAGCTTCAGCCTTCTCCCCCCTCCCGCTGTGAGGGCCAACACCGGGGCTGGGCTGCTCTCGGCTTCTGGGGCTGCTCCGCCGCACCTCTGAGAACTAAGCCATCAACAGCAGGCTGAGAAGTGAGGCGGCCCCATCTCAGTGCACAAATGACCCTAAAGAGGGTCAGATCAGAGGAGCCACCTCCAGACGGGAATTCACAGCTGCCTGGGGCTGGCCCCGTGGCAGGGAGGCAGCACCGAAAAGGTGCATGAGTTCGAGCGTTCAAAAGTGGCCTCCAGGAGCCACTCCAGGACGAGATGAAAGGGGCCTTCCTGCACAGAAGGTTTTTGTGGGGTCTGCCCTGCAGCGGGCCTGCCTCACAGGTGCTCGGCTTGAGGCTTCTAATCCTTTTCACACACTGTGCCCCCTGGCCACCCTCCCCAGCCAGGCAAGAGGGCTGACTGATGAGACTGCCAGAAGGAGCCAGGACTTGAAGGATAAAGAGAGAGAGGAGGACACATTGGGAGGGAGAGCTGTGGATGCCCCGGCTGCATGGATGTGTGAAAACTTAATCTAGTAGCTGGAGTGGATGCACCTGGACTTGTTTATGTGGCCAGGCTTCCTGAATGTTTCCCATTCAGTTGGGAAACCAAGAACTGGCCAAGGAGTGTGTCGCTGCAGCCCTGGAGACATGAACATAGTCACTCAAAACCGCCTCTCAGTGCCCAGAGCGTGGGGCTGGGGGTGCCTCTTCCTGTAGGGCAACTGCCCTCTTAGGATCGCTTGCACACACTCAGTGCTCAATAAATGTTCTTTGAATGCACGATTTGATGCTTGACCTTCCTGGGGATTAGCCTCTGTCATGGAATAGTAATTTACCAGAAACTCCCCAAATGATGTGTGTTAGTTTTTTCTGCTCATTTCCATCACTCTTTTGCAGTGTCACCTGAGTAGCTGGGTTCTTTGCCCCCACAGATGTTCGAGCAGTTTTCCCAGAACCAGCAAACAGCAGGCAACTGTAGTTCACCTGAGCCTGTGGCCCAAATCCTGCAAAAATACTGTTTCAGAAAGAACTTGATTTCTGTCTATGAGAAGCGCCTCAACATGGCTGCTGCACACCACGAACTAGTGATACACACCACGAACTGGTGAGATAGCTGTCAACAAAAAACCCTCCTAGAACAGACAATTTTCTATTCAAAATTTGCCAACCTGAAAAATACCTACACAAGATTACTTGTTTCTGACACTTTTTCTAAAGCCTGACTCACAGCTACACCGTTTACACTTGATCTTTGTTTGTCAAAGGCGGTCTTAGTGATTTGAAGGCCAAGTGGACAGACTTCCAAACGAGCCCTCCTTTAGCCGTGGACAGAGCGACTGTGCATCTGTGCCGTTCCCCAGGGCCCCCGCCTGCATCCCGGGCCGGGTCCCCCTCCAGACAGGCCACAGGCCGCACGCTCTCACCTCTGCTCCGGGGAGGCAGCTTTGCTCTGGCCGGTGCTCACTAGCTGTTCCTCTGACTCAGGAATAGAACTGACGCACGTGGGCTGGCAGCCTGCACCCCAGCCCTCGGCTGCTTCTCAGCAGAGGTACCAGCCAACAGTGGGCACCAGACACTGCTGCCCCTCCACCCCAAGTGAGACCACCCCTCAGCAAGCAGCTGTCGGTGTTGGCTGGCCAGATTCCAACAGGTGTTCTGTACAGGTTCAAAGCTCCCTGTCCTGTTACTGGTTCCCAGTGCTACCTGATTCCCTCTTCCTTCTTCTGTGAGAACCTGGTTATGAGTAGAAACTTGGATCTGAAGGTGCGTCTTCTGTCCTTCCCTCCCATCCAGGAGGACCGCAGACTGCGTGAGTGGACTGGAGCCCGTGGGGCCAAGGCCCCCTCCTGCCAGTGGAGGTTAGTCCGAGCTGCCCAACTGGACACCAGGGTTCCTTGGTGATTCAGGCCAAGATTGGGCAGGGGCTCAGGGATTCCCTTCACGGCCCACCAGGCAGGAGAAAGGACTGAGACAAGGGGTCGGGTGACCCCAGAGGCCCTCGTCCCTGATGTTCTACCACCTTCTTGGGCTCGTGATCCCACTCGCACTCCGGCCCTTCCTGGGGCAGGGGCGAGGGGAGGGCAGAGGAGTGCACCAGGCTTGGCGTGAGCTGGCGCTGGCTGTGTGCTCTTGGACAAACTCCTTAGCCTTTCTGCCCCTTGGAGCCCTCTTCCAACACGGGGACATGGCTCCTCTCTCAGGGAGCCCCTGCCAGTGCCACGGCTGACACCCCAGCTCTCACCCTGGGGTTCACCTCGCACCCGCACCCCCAGCCACGTCCCCACCTCTCTTCACTGTCTGCACCGTATTTCTGTAAGGGTTCATGGGCTCCACAGATGTGCTGAAGTTCTTTAAAGAGACCCTGATAAACTATGAATCCCCTCAGTTTCCTCATTTTAAAAAGCTGAATGGTACATTCAGCAACCTTTGCTACAAACATTACCATGGAATCAAATGGAAAGGTATGTGAAAGTCCTTGAACGGATTAAACAGGACATAGACTTTAGTAATGGTAATGACACACTCACCATGGTGACTCGCTCAGTGTGGCACTTCCTGTATTAAGTAATTTGCCACAAGTGCTCATAACTCAGAGAACTCTTTGTCTTGGTTTTTCAAAACGTGGTAGGGGAATGACCTTTATTTGACAACCTGAGGGAAAGAAAAGTAGATAATTGACTCTGGTGTTTTTCTTTTACCTTTTAATTGTTTTAGGTTATTCATTTTGTCTTGTTTTGTTTTTCTTTTCTTCTCTCAAGTGACCATGGCTGAATATGCACTGTGATCTTCAGTAATGGGAGCTGCAGGCAAGTTTCAGGGATGTCAATGCCTCTCTCGTCTCCCCAGCCAGCCAGGCCCGCCCGGGGTGCAGCTGTCCTGCTGGTCAGTGACCAGTTGCTGGGGCAGCAGAAAAGGAAGAGGACCCTTTGCTCTGGCCTCTCGTCCCACTCAGAAGCGTCAGAGGAGGCTGCGCGGTGACCCGGCAAGCTGAGGCATTCCAGGCGACCCCAGAGTGAGGAAGGGAAGTCGGGACTCGCAGACTCACCCCCACCCACCCTGCTGGCAGGTGAGGCCTCACTGCTCGGCCCTGAACTTCAGCTGAAGTTTGAAACACAGTCAGTGCTGCATCGGAAGAAAGGCTGAATGAGAGCTTGCCTTGGCCACCTGGCGGGGTGTGTCCCAGGGATGCGCTTGGAAGAGATGACCCCGGCACTCAGGAAACCATGGGGAGGGAGGTCTCCCTCCCCATGAGTCTGCTTGACAGACTCAGCAAAGCGTGGGGCGTCTACACCCCCTTGGTGTGGTACTGTAGTCAGTTCCTCCCCAGTGAAAGGTCCTCCCAAGTCCCACTGGAAAAGTCAGTGAGTCCTACACAAGTCACGCCCGTTTGGCCTTTGAGTTTATTTACCATGTCCTTTGCGTTCACAGGAGCCCTGTGGCAGAGCCCTGGATCTGTGAGCCCAAGCATGGTTCTCCACAAGATGTGGTTTGTCTTTTCACAGAGGGTGGCACTGGTGTGGCTGGAGCTGTACACAGCCCATGATGGCCCAGGACCCAGGGGGGTGTTGCATCCTGGTTGAACCAGATGCAGAAGAGGGCTCCTCATCAGGGGCCTTCTGGAGACCCCAACAGCATCTCCCAGTCCCTGGGAAATTCCAAGACTCCTGTTCAGGGGGCCTGGTGCCATGGTGAACTGGCAGACACTGCTTCCCAAGTGAGTAGACTGAGATCTGAGAAGCTGGCCCTTTGACGAAAATGACACGGCTAACAAGTGGTGGGTTACAGTTCCAAGCCATCATCCAAACCCAGGTCTGTGTTCAAGTGTGCACACACCACGCATGTGCTCATGGCTGAGGGCAGCTCAAAAGGCTGCCCAGGCACGAAGACCTTCACGTAGGCACAGTGACCACAGAGCGAGTGTCCAGGGTCAGATTTGGGATTTCTGGTCCCATCGTGCAGACTCTGCTGCTATCACTTAGCAGAGGAGCCCTGAGTCCCAGAGTCACTCTTCTTTGTTTAAAGAACAGGGAGGGTGGGGCCTGGAGAGCCCTGGAGGCAGGCCTTGTCCAGAAGCCCAGAACTACCAGCGCCCTCTCCTGAGGTCTGTGTGCCCGCTGTCATGTGATGCTCCTGGATTCTAACCCTGAAGCCGGGCATGGCTGGGCCACTGCTGGAAGCAGAAGCACCAGCTGTCTCACCAGGCCCGTCCTGAAGCGGGAGGTAGGGGCTGTTCTGGAAACGCAGCTTGGAGCCTGCTCTCTGCTTGTGTCTACTATTCTGGAAGTACCATCCCCTGAGTTAAGTCTTCTTCTTAAGCTGGTTCAAATAGATCCAGGTATCTGTAGCTGAACTCCGGCACAAAAATTCCCAAACTCCCTCGGTTGGGAAAAAGAAATGCAAAAAGGCAAAGGGGTTGTCTGAGAAAAGAAGAGAATCTAAAGGCAAAGGAGAAAAGGAAATATATACCTATTTAAATGCAGAGTTCCAAAGAGTAGCAAGGAGAGATGTGAAAGCCTTCCTCAGTGATCAATGCAAAAAAATAGAGGAAAACAATATAATGGGAAAGACCAGAGATCTCATCAAGAAAATTAGAGATACCAAGGGAACATTTCATGCAAAGATGGGCACAATAAAGGACAGAAATGGTATGTATCTAACAGAAGATATTAATAAGAAGTGGCAAGAATACACAGAAGAACTATACAAAAAGATCTGTATGACCCAGATAACCACGATGATGTGATCACTCATCTACAGCCAGACATCCTGGAATGTGAAGTCAAGTGGGCCTTAGGAAGCATCACTACAAACAAAGCTAGTGGAGGTGGTGGAATTCCAGTTGAGCTATTTCAGGTCCTAAAAGATGATGCTGTTAAAGTGCTGTGCTTAAAATGCCAGCGAATTTGGAAAACTCAGCAGTGGCCACAGGACTGGAAAAGGTCAGTTTCCATTCCAATCCCAAAGAAAGGCAATGCCAAAGAGTGTTCAAACTATCGCACAAATGCACTCATCTCACATGCTAGCAAAGTAATGCTTAAAATTCCTTAAAATTCTCCAAACCAGGCTTCAATAGTACGTAAATTGTGAATATCCAGATGTTCAAGCTGGGTTTAGAAAAGGCAGAAGAACCAGAGATCAAATTGCCAATATCCATTGGATCATATAAACAGCAAGAGAGTTCCAGAAAAACATCTACTTCTGCTTTATTGAGTACACCAAAAGCCTTTGACTGTGTGGAACACAACAAACTGTGGAAAATTCTTCAAGAGATGAGAATACCAGACCACCTGACCTGACTCCTGAGAAATCTGTGTGCAGGTCAAGAAGCAACAGTTAGAACTGAATGTGGAACAACAGACTGGTTCCAAATAGGAAAAGGAGGACATCAAGGCTGTATATTGTCACCCTGCATATTTAACTTATATTCAGAGTTCTTCATGCAAAATGCTGGGCTGATGAAACACAAGCTGGAATCAAGATTGCCTGGAGAAATATCCATAACCTCAGATTTGTAGATGACACCATCTTTATGGCACAAAGTGAAGAACTAAAGAGCCTCTTGATGAAGTGAAAGAGGAGAGTGAAAAAGTTGTCTTAAAACTCAACATTCAGAAAACTAGAATCATGGCATTTGGTCCCATCACTTCATGACAAATAGATGGGGATACAATGGAAACAGTGACAGACTTTATTTTTTGGTGCTCCCAAATCACTGCAAATGGTGATTGCAGACATGAAATTAAAAGATGCCTACTCCTTGGAAGAAAAGCTATGACCAACCTAGACAGCATATTAAAAAGCAGAGACATTGCTTTGCCAAGAAAGGTCCGTCTAGTCAAAGCTATGGTCTTTCCTATGGTCATGTATGGATGTGAGAGTTGGACTATAAAGAAAGCTAAGCACCAAAGAATTGATGCTTTTGAACTGTGGTGTTGGAGAAGACTCTTGAGAGTCCCTTGGACTGCAAGGAGATCAAACCAGTCCATCCTAAAGGAAACCAGTCCTGAATATTTATTGGAAGGATTGATGCTGAAGCTGAAACTCCAATCCTTTGGCCACCTGATGTGAAGAACTGACTCATTGGAAAAGACCCTGATGCTGGAAAAGATTGAAGGCAGGAATAAAAGGGGACGACAGAGGATGAGATGGTTGGATGGCCTCACCGACTCAATGGACATGAGTTTGAGCAAGCTCTGGGAGTTGGTGAAGGACAGGGAGGCCTGGTGTGCTGCAGTCCATGGTGTCACAAGGAGTCAGACACGACTGAGCAACTGAACTGACTGACTGGGCTATTGGTCCAATCTCGCTGAAGGTGAAGGTGAACAAGTCCACCCTTGGGCCTTGTTTTGTCTTAGCTATGAAACAAGCTGGTCAACTGAGTCATTGCTCAGCAAGTCCTCACCCCCAACAGTGTGGACCTGGCACCCTGGACCTGGCCTTGAGAGCTCCCCAGGGAGACTGCAGCCTTCTTCCCGCAGCCCAGAGCAGGGCTGCCTTTGCAGCCTGCACACTCTGTGTGAAGAAGGGCACTTACTGTCCAAGCCAGCCGGTGCTGAGTGATGGTGCACAGTGTTGTCATGGCAGGAGCTGCTTACTACATCTAAGGCTGGTTTTGAGAACAGAACAAGAGATCAGACACTTTCGCTGTTGCCTGGCCGTCTCCTCCCCACCCCGCCCCCCGTCTTCTGGGCTGTTTGCTGGGAGCTCCCTCCTGTGGGTTCCTCTCTGCCCTCCACCTGTCTCAGACCTGTCTCGGTGTTGTGCTCCTTGGTCGATTCCCTAGCATTGCTCCCTGCCCTCTGGTGGGGTGGGGTACCCCCAGGATGTGGCCCCGGATTGAAGGGGATCCCAGAGCCCCAGGAAGCCTTCCTGGGCCACCGTCTGCGCCCTTCTCCGCAGCTGCACCTCGGCGGGCCCTGTGTGTCTGCTCAGCTCTGCAGCTGCGTTCCCAGCCAGGCCCCATGAAATGCGCTCGGAATCTCCCATGGTGCCCCTTGCACCAGACCCACGCTGTGGGATTTAATCACACAGACACCACTACCTCCCCGGCCCGGGCCCCCGAGGGCAACTCCCCATCGTGGCCTCATGGGCGCCTCCACTGCTGACTGACCTGGGGACACACAGCCCCTCAGACAGCGGGCGCTTCCCTTCACCTCTGCACACTGCACTCAGGCCCAACACAAACGTAGTAAGCTTGTGCTCGCAATTTCCTACTTTTGAATTTCCTCCATCACTTCCCAGAGAATAAGGAGACTCAGAGGGCTGGGGCCAGACAAGCTGAGCAAATCCAGCTGCCCCTGAATCTCCCTGCACCCCAGTTTCCTCATCATAAACTGGGGGGCATCCCTTCCAGGAGGCTGTGTGGGATCAGAGGGACACCAGCAGGTGCCAACGCCTCTCCTCCCGCCTCCCCCTCTGTGCATCTCTGCCTCTGCGCCCCTCCTGTGTCTGTCTCTCTCTCTGCCTCCCTCTGTCCCTCTGTCTCCCTCTGTGTGTCTGTCTTTCTGTCTGTCTGTCCCTCTTCTCTTTCTCTTGATCTCTGTCTCTGCTCCCCCACAACAGTCACTCTCCGGCTACCTGGCCTCACTGCTTGGTGCTGGCCATCCAGGAGACACAGACTGGAGCCCCAGCAATGCTCACCGCCCTTCCTAAGTCATCCCTAGCTCAAGGACCGTGTTTGAATCTGCCTCTGGCCCGAGGCAGAAGGCGCGTGGGGCTGGAAGGGAACCAAGGGCACGGCCACTTCTCTGCAGGAGCTGGAGATGGACAGACGGCCAGAGGTGAGCAGCTGAGACCAGAACGGAGAAATGGACTGGAGGAGGGGGGCTCGGAGGGGTGCGGGGACCAGGTGAGGGGCCGCAGGTCCCTGCCTGCCCTCCTGAGGAGCCGTGTCCTTGGGGACTGTCCCTCCTCCAAACTCCCAGGGTCTGAAAGCCACCCAGACCCTCATCCGCAGGAGCCCTGGCACCTAGGTGAGTGTCAGGTGAGCCTCTTCCAGGCCTTTGAGGTGCTCAGCTTCAGGCTACCTGCTGAGTCTCCACCCCTCAGCAGCACCCCCCGCCCTGGTCCTTGGCTTTCCTGGGGAGTCCTGGGAAAGGACCCCCTGGTCCTTTTCACTCCTTCAAAGTGGCTGCACAAATTAGCTTGATGAGTTAATCCCCAAACTTGAGAGAAACGAGGTGCTGCTGGAAGTAGTGATGGGTATGACCCTGCTGCTGCCTCGCTCTCCTCCGCCCAGAGGCTGATAAGCAGAGACCCTGGACTGGCACAGGCATCAGGCACTGACCGCTGAGCACCTTGCCCACACTGATTTTTCATCTGGAACAGAGTCTGAGGAGACCCGGGAAAAGCAAGTTTTATCCTGTTGGTATTGATAATAGCATCCGGTCCCACCACTTCATGGGAAATAGATGGGGAAACAGTGGAAACAGTGTCAGGCTTTATTTTTCTGGGCTCCAAAATCACTACAGATGGTGACTGCAGCCATGAAATTAAAAGACACTTATTCCTTGGAAGGAAAGTTATGACCAACCTAGATGGCATATTCAAAAGCAGAGACATTACTTTGCCAACAAAGGTTCGTCTAGTCAAGGCTATGGTTTTTCCTGTGGTCATGTATGGATGTGAGAGTTGGACTGTGAAGAAGGCTGAGTGCCGAAGAATTGATGCTTTTGAACTGTGGTGTTGGAGAAGACTCTTGAGAGTCCCTTGGACTGCAAGGAGATCCAACAGGTCCATTCTGAAGGAGATCAGCCCTGGGATTTCTTTGGAAGGAATGATGCTAAAGCTGAAACTCCAGTACTTTGGCCACCTCATGTGAAGAGTTGACTCGTTGGAAAAGACTCTGATGCTGGGAGGGATTGGGGGCAGGAGGAGAAGGGGACGACAGAGAATGAGATGGCTGGATGGCATCACCGACTCGATGGAGGTGAGTCTCAGTGAACTCCGGGAGTTGGTGATGGACAGGGAGGCCTGGCGTGCTGCAATTCATGGGGTTGCAAAGAGTCAGACACGACTGAGCGACTGATCTGATCTGATTGATAATAGCTCTGTGAATGTGGTAACAGTAGTGCTAGCTGATGCTTCTTGGTCCCTGGTTACATATGAGGTGGTTTTCAGTTTAATTCCCGTGGCCCCATGCACAGATGCTATCACCATCCCCATCATTTCACAGACGTGGAAACTGAGGCACAGACAGGCGTCTGCCCTGCGTCCTCACCCCAGAGTCAGAGCTCCCAAGCACCGTTGTCCTTTGTGGTTTCCAGGAAACCATCTGGCACTAAGAGATCTGTAACCTTTTAGGCTTAGAACTCAGCTCGGACCTCTTTCCATTACCAGCTGCTGTGATTCTGGAGAAGGATTTAAGTCCTCTGAGTCCCAGGCTTCTCTGTGTGACAAAGCACGGGCTGCCTTCAGGATAAATGGAGTGAATCTTCACAGAAGACAGGCCCTCCAATCAGTGCTGAGGCTCCAGGCTAAGAGGAGTTGACGAGGGACTGTGAGGACCCTAACCCTCTGGGGGCCCTTGTCCCCTTGGATGCCACCCTCCTGCCTCCACACCATCCAGGGTCTGGACCCACTCGTTCACCAAAAGTACTTGCTGAGCACCCTGAGTGCCAGGCACCCACCTAAGCAAGCAAGACAGGTGAGGTTTTACCTTTTGGCTGCAGTCAGTAAGGGGACAAGATCATAACCCACAGACACTGCAAAGGCGCTGCAGCAGGAAACAAGGGCAGAGGGCTGGTCCTCTGGAAAGAGACAGGGGACCCTCTTTTGCAAGCCAGCAGCACACATAGGGCATCACAGTTTCCAGCCTGTTTGCAGGAAGCGGGTGCCGCACTCCTTCAGCTTGCCGAGTGTGAAGCCTACCCTGTATTTCTAGCCCAGGCTCTCTGAGTGCCTGCTGTTTACAATAGAGCAGGAAACGGACCGGCCTCCCGGAAGTGGGACAGGGGCCTGGAGCCTGGCAGGTGCTCTGGACAGAACGTTCAGTGGGAAAGATGGTATCTGGAACAATCCTCTAATCTGCAGGCCATAGAGAGTAAGTGTGTCAGTTTCCAGAAGTATCTTCTGAGAGCTTCCCATTGCCCCTGGGGAGACATAGGGGCCCCCAGGAAGGGAGAGGGTAGTAATCCCCCTTATCTTCAAGTTTTTTTGTGCCTTTCGTCACTATCATTGCCACATTTGTGAATATCTCGATTCCAGAAAACATGTCACTGGCTTAGATCTCTCTTAGCTAGGTTCTTAGGCACAATTTTTTTTTTTTTTTCCATCTAAAAGAGGTAAGTCTAGGGCTTCTCTGGTGGTCCAATGGATAAGAAGCCACCTTGCAATGCAGGGGACACTGGTTTGAGACCTGGTCTGGGAATATTCCACATGCCTCGGGGAATGGGCCAAATAGGCCCATGTGTGACAACCCCCGAGCTCTGAGTGCTCCAGAGCCTGTGCACCCCAGCAAAGTGTAGTCCCCCTCACCGCAACTAGAGAAAGCCTTGAACAGCAACAAAAACCCAGCACAGCCAAAACTAAACAAATAAAAATAAGACTGTTAAAGAATATAAAAGACAAAAAATTCTGGACACATGACCTGTTGAAGCTAAAAGAAATGAAGGTTTCTTCATGTGGAAAGGCTTTGGGGCTCTCCACCATGGGAAATCTTAATGACCCACGATGGTGTGATCACTCACCTAGAGCCTGACATCTTGGAGTGCAAAGTCAGGTGGGCCTTAGGAAGCATCACTGCAAAAAAACCTAGTGGAGGTGATGGAATTCTAACTAGGCTATTTCAAACCCTAAAAGATGATGCTGTTAAAGTGCTGCACTCAACATGATAGCAAATTTGGAAAACCCAGCACTGGCCACAGGACTGGAAAAGGTGTTTTCATTCTAATCCCAAAGAAAGGCAATGCCAAAGAATGCTCAAACTACCACACAATTACTCATCTAACACGTTAGCAAAGTAGTGCTCAAAATTCTCCAACCTAGGTTTCAACCGTATGTGAACTGAGAACGTCCAGATGTTCAAGCTGGATTTAGAAAAGGCAGAGGAGCCAGAGGTCAAATTGGCAACATCCATTGGATCATAGAAACAGCAAGAGAGTTCCAGAAAAACATCTGCTTCATTGACTACATTAAAATCTCTGATTGTGTAAACCACAACAAACTGGAAAATTCTTCAGGAGATGGGAATACCAGATCACTTTACCTACCTCCTGAGAAACCTGTATGCAGGTCAAGAAGCAACAGTTAGAACTGGACATGGAACAACGGACTGATTTAAACTTGGGAAAGGAGTATGTCAAGGCTGTATATTGTCACCCTGCTTAATTATATGCAGAGTACATCATACAAAATGCTGGGCTAGATAAAGTGTAAGCTTGAATCAAGATTGCTGCGAGAAATATCAGTAAACTCAGACATGCAGATGACACCACCCTTATGGCAGAAAGCAAAAAGAAACTAAAGCGCCTCTTGATGAAAGCGAAAGATGAGAATGAAAAAGCTGGCTTAAAACTCAACATTCATAAAACGAAGATGATGGGATCTGGTCCTATCACTTCATGGCAAATAGATGGGGAAACAATGGAAACAGTGACAGTCTTCATTTTATTTGGCTTCAAAATCACTGCAGATGGTGACTGCAGCCATGAAATTAAAAGATATTTGCTCCTTGGAAGAAAAGCTATGACCAACCTAGACAGCATAGTAAAAATTAGAGACATTACTTTGCCAACAAAGACCATCTAGCCAAAGCTATGGTTTTTCCATAGTCATGTATGAATGTGAGAGTTGGACTGAGCATCAAAGAATTGATGCTATTGAACTGTGGTGTTAGAGAAGACTCTTGAGAGTCCCTTGGACTGAAAGGAGATCAAACCAGTCAATCCTAAAGGAAATCAATCCTGTATATTCATTGGAAGGACTGATCCTGAAGTTGAAGCTCCAATACTTTGGCCATCTGATGCAAAGAGCCAACTCATTAGAAAATCCCCTGATGCTGGGAAAGCTTGAAGGCAGGAGGAGAAGGGGACTACAGAGGATGAGATGGTTGGATGGTATCACTGACTCAATGGACATGAGTTTGAGCAAGCTCTGGGAGATGGTGAAGACAGGGAGGCCTGGCGTGCTGCAGTCCACATGGTTGCAGAGTTGGACATGACTGGACGACTGAACAACAACAGCAACCATGGGAATGGAGCACAGCGGTGCTCATGCTCAGACACTTCAGCCGTTGACGGCAGCTGTGCGGGTTTGTTGTGCTGTGCTGTGTTGCTTTTCTCACTTGCCTTTGTCTCTGGGAGGTTGTGCGTCTCCGGTCTTCTCCTCCCTTGGAACTTTTTAGCAAGTGGACAAATTCACAAGTACGAAATCCATGGGTAATGAGTGTACACATATGTACACATACCTGTAGTCTGGGGATGTATGTGTGAGATGGGCATCAAACACAGGCTTCACTGAAGTTGTCAGTGTGTTTTATGCTGCTTCCGTGTGCCCTGTGCACTCCAAGCACTGGGACCGAAACACTGGAAGGCTCACAGTTGCTGCTTCCAGAGGGTTTGTTCTCACAGCAAAGACTGAGTAAGATTGCCCTCTTAGAGAAGTCAATAGATAATCGCAGACTACGCTAGTTACTAGGAACAAATTAGTTTGCTCTGAAAAAGAATAAATACTTAGACAGGGTAGATGACAGAGATGACAGCCAACTCCCAAAGAGCTGAAGGAAGCTCTTCCTAACAGCTTGAAGACATCTGTCTGGGGAGGGGGAAGGCTGGAGGGGCTGGCAGAGCCCCAGGGCTGGGATGTGGTTAGTTATAGAGGAGAATGGGGCTGGTGTGAGTACTCAATGGAATTTTGACTCTTTATGTAATGGTGGATTTTAAATTCAAAGATATATTCATGTAGCATAGTATAATCACAAAAATCTTAAATAAGAAAAGCACATACAACTTTCTTCAAGTGGCTTCCAAGAGCCCTAAGAAACACCCACAGCCAGAACTTGGATAGAGAATGAGAAAGGATCCAGGGATCCAAGAGCCAACAAGCAAGTAATGAAATAGGAGAAAAGGCTGGAGAACTCAGCATCACAAAGCATAGACAGGCAAAAGGAAATGTTCCAAGCAAGGGATCTCTCTTAGATTTGGCCGAAGAGCATTCGTGGTGCCGTGACAGGAGCGCTCTGGCGTGTCAGCGTGCAGGAGGGCGCGTGGAGGGAAGGCTCAAGCAGTATTTACAGAGTGTGTTTGGGGTGAGTTGGCTGCAAAGAGACCCAGGATAATGGAACAGCAGCTGGACAGGAGGAGGAGGAGGCCAGGGAGCTTCTCCCGTTTCTTTACGTGGGGACCCTGCAGCACAGCTGTTCAGCCGTAAGGACAACCAAGTGCAATCAGTAGTTCAGGATGAAAGAGATGTGATGGGAGGAGAGAAGCCTGGACAGTGAGAGGCGATGGTGGAAACGCCTGTGAAATAACTGGCCTTTGTTAGGAGGGAAGACCTTCTCCAGCTCTATCTGGATGCAGTGAAGAGAGAAAGGTCCAGACGGAAGCACAGACCTGGGAAGATGGACAGTCACTTCCATTCCAGTGTGCGTGAAGCCAGCAGGCAGCGCCCACAGGGAAGGTGGGGCTGGAAACAAGCAGGGCCAGTGTCCAGAGACCTCTGTGTCATTCCCTTCAACTGCGTTGAGTCTATGATTACCTCAGAGTAAAAAGCTTAATTATAAAATGAGGCTACTATACTGTGAAAGTGAAAGTGAAAGTGAAGTCGCTCAGTCGTGTCCAACTCTTTGCGACCCCGTGGACTGTAGCCTACCAGGCTCCCGTTCTCCATGGGATTCTCCAGGCAAGAATACTGGAGTGGGTTGCCATTTCCTTCTCCAGGGGATCTTCTAAACCCAGGGATCAAACCTGAGTCTCCCGCATTACAGGCAGATGCTTTAACCCCTGAGCCAGCAGGGAAGCCCTTAAAATACTTATTTGAGCCCCTTTTTTGGGGGGAGAGGGGCAAGAATACTGGAGTGGGTTGCCATTCCCTTCTCCAGGAGATCTTCCTGACCCAGGGATTGAACCCAGGTCTCCCTCATTGTAGGCAGACGCTTTACCGTCTGAGCCACCTGGGAAGTCGCCTCCATTTATATGATATTCTGGGAAAAGCAAAATTGAACCGAAAGCAGATCAGTGATTGCCAAATGCACAGGGGATCTGGGGGGCGGGGAGCTGAAACGCTAGTCTACGCCTTGAGTGTGGTGGTGGCAGTTACCAGCTGTGCACGCTTGTCAAAATACATAGACTTGCGCCTAAAAGATATGATTTTTTTGTTTGTCTTGTTTTGTTCTTGAAGCATAGTTGATTTACAATGTTGTGTTAGTTTCAGGTATATAGCAAAGTGATTGAGTTATACATAAATATATATATGTATGTATGTACTCTTTTTCAGATTCTTTTCCCTTTTAGGTTATTACAATATATTAATTATAGCTCCCTGTGCTACACAGTAGTTCCTAGTTCTTCACCTATTTTATATATAATAGTGTGTATCTGTTAATCCCAAATTTATCTTCTAATTTATATCCCACAAGAGTTACTTTTATTTATTGAATATAAATATTCTTAAAGTGAATAAAAAGCAAAAAGCAATAAATAATTTTAAGGACGGAACTGGCATGGTCAGAACTGCATTATAGGAAGATTACGTCTGTTGTCTGTGGAGGGTGCAAAGGATCAGGAAGGACGTGGGGGCCCAGAGATTGGCGTGGAGACCCCAGGAGTCATCCAGGTTCAAGACAAGCAGGAACTAGGAATTAAGTTTCAATGGATCTAGGGAAGAAAAAGCAGTTTCAATAAGTCTTATGATTATTTTAGGACTGAGAATAGAGAGATAGACGTGGTCTTTCCAAGAAAATAGATTTTTTTCCATAGAAGTGTGTGTGTGTGTGTGGTGTGAATTCTCCCATCCAGCCAATCGGAATATAAAAAGCCATGTGCTTGGGAAAAAATTGATTTTATGAGATGCAGAATAGGATTTTATAATTTAAATACAAGGATATTAAACACCAATGAAAATAATTTTTTCATTAAAATATTTAATTACAAGTTAACTGGTGGGGAACTTGAAATGGGTAAGAAATAATAGAAAGATGTGGAATATGGGAGGGACTCAACCACTAAGATTATTATACTATGCCTTCCAGCCCTCCATCTTTGCGAAAACTTTGCTAGAAATGTTTTATCCACTTTGGAATTGGGTCTAAGAGCCAGGACTTCCCCTGAGCTGTCCTGAAGCCAGAGCCCCCATCTGCAACCTGGAGGAAGGCGCGATGAGTTAGCAGGGCCACACAGCAGCATTGCCCAAGCACCTTCCGAGGAGGGTAGGGCCCTTCACAGAGGCAAGCTCCTTTTCAGGGTGAAAATGCTGCACAGTCTTCACACACAACAAGTCTCGGCTGACTCTCAGGAGGGCCCATGAAGGACTCATGGGAGGACGGGGCCACTCGCTGTCCCAGTGGACTTGGGAATCTGAGCACTCGGGCAAGACCAGCTAGCGCTGTGCATTTTGCACAGAGAACATCACAAGGGCTCTGAGAAAAGACATGGAGAAGAGTCAAGAGGCAAACAACTGAAAAGACACCAGTGCTTTGCAACGTGGCTGCAGGTCCTAGTATCATCCAGAACTTATGCCGCAGACACTGTTTAATAGCATCTATTTGTTTCCCTTAATGTCTTCGCTTACTTATAACTTAGTCCAGATTAGCAGAAAGGAGGGACTTCCCTACTGGTCCAGTGGGTAAGAATCTGCCTCACAACGCAAGCAACACAGGTTCGATCCCTGGTCAGGGAGCTATGATTTTACATGCCAGGGAGCAATTAACCTGTGCTGCTACCACTAAGACTGAACACAGGCCAAATTACTGGCGGGAACAAAGCCCCACCCGTCAACATAAAACTGGATCAAAGACTCACTGAGCATGGCCTTGCCCACCAGAATAAGACCCAGTTTTACCCACAGCTAGTACCTCCCATCAGGAAGTTTGCACAAGACCCTTATCCTCATCCATCAGAGGACAGACAGAATGAAAACCACAGTCACAGAAAACTAACTAAACTGATCATATGGATCACAGCTTTGCCCAACTCAGTGAAACTATGAGTCATGCTGCGTAGGGCCACCCAAGATAGACAGGTCATGCTGGAGAGTGCAGACAAAATGTGCTACACTAGAGAAGGGAATGTTAAACCTCTTCATCATTCTTGCCTTGAGAATCCCATGAACAGTATGAAAAGGCAAAAAGATATGACACTGAAAGATGAACCCTCTCAGGTCAGTAGGTGTCCAAAATGCTACTGGAGAAGAGCAGAGAAATAGCTCCAGAAAGAATGAAGAGGCTGAGCTAAAGTGGAAACAAGACCCAGTTGTGGATGTGTTTGGTTATGAAAGTATAAGTCCAAGGCTGTAAAGAATAATATTGCATAGGAACCTGGAATGTTAGGTCCATGAATCAAGGTAAATTGGAAGTGGTCAAACAGGAGATGGCAAGAATGAACATCAACATTTTAGGAATCAGTGAACTAAAATGGAGAGGAATGGGCAAATTTAATTCAGATGACCATTATATCTACTACTGTGGGCAAGAATCCCTTAGAAGAAATGGAGTAGCCCTCATAGTCAACCAAAGACTCCAAAATGCAGTTCTTGGGTGCATTCTTAAAGACAACTGAATGATCTCTGTTAGTTTCCAAGGCAAACCATTCAATATCACAGTAATCCAAGTCTATGCCCTGACCAGTAATGCCAAAGAAGCTGAAGTTCAATGGTTCTATGAAGACCTACAAGACCTTCTAGAACTAACACCCCCAAAAGATGTCCTTTTCACCATAGGGGCCTGGAATGCAAAAGTAGGAAGTTAAGAGATAACTGGAGTAATGGGCAAGTTTGGTCTTGGAGTACAAAATGAAGCAGGGCAAAGGCTAACAGAGTTTTGCCAAGAGAACATGTTGGTCATAGCAAACGCCCTCTTCCAACCACACAAGAGATGACTCTGCACATGGATGTCACTAGATGGTCAATACTGAGATCAGATTGATTATATTCTTTGTAGCCAAAGATGGAGAAGCTCTATATAGTCAGCAAAAACAAGATTGGGAGCTGACTGTGGCTCAGATCATGAAATTAATATTGCAAAATTTAGACTTAAATTGAAGAATGTATGGAAAACCACTAGACCACTCAGGTATGACCTAACTTGATTCCCTTATGATTATACAGTGACAGTGACAAATAGATTCAAGGGATCAGATGTGATAGACAGATGCCTGAAGAACTATAGATGGAGGCTTGTAACATTGTACAAGAGGTGGTGATCAAAACCTTCCCCAAGAAAAAGAAATGCAAAAAGACAAAATGGTTGTCTGAGGAGTCCTTACAAATAGCTGAGAAAAGAAGAGAAGCAAAAGGCAAAGGAGAAAAGAAAAGATACATCCATCTGAATTCAGAGTTCCAGACAACAGCAAGGTGAGATAAGAAAGCCTTTTGAAGTGAACAATGCAAAGAAAGAGGGGAAAAGAATAGAACAGGAAAGACTAGAGATCTCATCAAGAAAATTAGAGATATCAAGGGAACATTTCATGCAAAGATGGGCACAATAAAGGACAGAAATGGTATGGACCTAACAGAAACAGAAGATATTAAGAAAAGGTGGCAAGAATACACAGGAGAACTATATAGAAAAGATCTTAATGACCTGGATAACCATGATGGTGTGATCACTCACCTAGAGCCTGACATCCTGGTGTATGAAGTCAAATGAGCCTTAGGAAGCATTACTACAAACAAAACTAGTGGAGGTGATGGAATTCCAGCTGAGTTATTCCAAATCTTAAAAGATGATGCTGTTAAAGTGCTGCAATCAATATGCCAACACCTTTGGAAAACTCAGCAGTGGCCACAGGACTGGAAAAGGTCAGTTTTCATTCCGATCCCAAAGAAAAGCAATGCCAAAGAATGTTCAGACTATCGCACAGTTGTACTCATCTCGCACACTAGCAAAGTAATGCTCAAAATTCTCCCAGCAAGGCTTCAACAGTATGTGAACTGAAACTTCCAGATGTTCAAGCTGGATTTAGAAAAGGCAGAGGAACCAGAGGTCAAATTGCCAACATCTGTTGGATCATTGAAAAAGCAAGAGAGTTCCAGAAAAACATCTGCTTCATTGACTATGTTAAAGCCTTTGACTATGTAGACCACAACAAACTGTGGAAAATTCTTCAAGAGATGGGAATACCAGACCACCTGACCTGCCTCCTGATAAACCTGTATTCAGGTCAAGAAGCAACAGTTAGAACCAGACATGGAACAACAGACTGGTTCAAACTTGGGAAAGGAGTACTTAAATTTTATGCAGAGTACATCATGTGAGATGCCAGGCTGGGTGAAGCATAAGCTGGACTCAAAGTTGCCAAGAGAAATATCAATAACCTCAGATATACAGATGATAACAGCCTATTGGCAGAAACTGAAGAGGAGCTAAATAGCCCCTTGGTGAAAGGGAAAGAGGGGAGTGAAAAAGCTGGCTTAAAACTCAACATTCAAAAAACGGAGATCATAGCATCTGGTCCCATCACTTCATGCCAAATAGATGGGGAAACAATGGAAACAGTGACAGACTTTATTTTCTTGGGCTCCCAAATACCTGCAGACGGTAACTGTAGCCATGAAATTAAAAGACTCTTGCTCCTTGCAAAGAAAGCAATGACAAGCCTAGAGAGGGTAGTGAAAAGCAGAGACATTTCTTTGCTGACAAAGGTCCATATAGTCAAAGCTATGGTTTTTCCAGTAGTCATTTACAGATGTGAGTGCTGGGCAATAAAAAAGTCTGAGCGCCAAAGAACTGATGCCTTCAAACTATGGTGCTAGAGAAGACTCTTGAGAATCCCTTGGGCAGCAAGGAGATTAAACCAGTCAATCCTAAAGGAAATCAGTCCTGAATAATCATTGGAAGGACTGATGCTGAAGCTGAAGCTCCAATACTTTGGCCACCTGATGGGAAGAGCTGACTCATTGCAAAAGACACAGATGCTGGGAAAGATTGAAAGCAGGAGGAGAAGGTGATGACAGAGAATGGGATGGTTGGATGGCCTCACCGACTCAATGGACATGAATTTGAGCAGGCTCTGGGAAATGGCGCAGGACAGGGAAGCCTGGCGTGCTACAGTCCATGGGGTCGCAAAGAGTTGGACATGACTAAGCAACAACAATGATACAAATGTAGAACCAATACAGAATATGCAAAATACAGGGCCCACAGATAAAATCAGATCTGTAGATATTCAAGCTTCAGGAACTCCGAGTCACAAATTCACACTATATCCTTTTTTGGGGGGATCTCAGTTCCCTGACCAGTGATTGAATCTGGGAACCTGGGCCCCAGCTGTGAGAGCCCTGAGTCCTAACCACTGGATTGCCAGGGATTCCCACACAAACTCCTATTATAAGTGGGAACTCTTCTGACATGCTGCCTCATAATCACTATTAAATTTTAAACTTGAGGTGAAGATGGCAAGTTTGGTTTGAGTTTTGTAAAAATATAAAACATACAGGCAAACAATATACATACATAAACCTGAAAAGAAGCAAATAAAAATATTGAAAGTTGGTGTTGATAGTGGATTTTTTTCCTTCTTTTTTGCTGCTGTTATTGTTCAGTTGCTCGGTCGTGTCCAGTTCTTTGTGACCCCGTGGACTGTAGCACGCCAGGCTTCCCTGTCCTGCACCATTTCCCAGAGCTTGCTGAAACTCACGTCCATTGAGTCAGTGTTGCTATCTAACCACCCCACCCTCTGTCGCCCCCTTCTCTTCCTGCCTTCCATCCTTCCCACCATCGGGCTGTTTTCCAGTGAGTCAGCTCTTGTCCAGTCCTTCTAGTGAATTGTCAGGGTTGATTTCCGTCAAGATTGACTGGTTTGATCTCCTTGTTCTCCAAGGGACTCTTAAGAGTCTTCTTCAGATAGCCCACATAAATCATTAAATCATAAAATATGATTTAATATTTGTAACTTTATAAGACTTCTTGTATAAAACAGTTCACAAATCTGAAATCAATCTTAGGTTGACAAACTCCGTTTGAGGGTCTGAAAATATAGTTACCATATCATGCCAGGTCATTTATAAAATTTTGCATAGAGTATGAACTACCAAGCAGCAGAAGCGAGAGAAGCTGGTCCCAAATCTGAGGGCCGTTTACAGCAAATTGACCCCAAGGTACCTTGGAGAGTGTCAGGGGACAGCAGGCTAGTCCTCAGGAGGCCAGCAGGGGCACACACCTGGCAGAGAGGACGGGCTCGACAGAAGGCCCTGGTCGGCTGCAAAGCCCTGCACACTAACCTTGCTCGGCAGCTGCTGTCGCCTAAGCTTAGAAACAAGTGCTTAGTTTGGAGTCAAGCTCCCAGTGGGATGGGAGGAGACGCCAGTGCAGCAGCTCCTCAGACTTCCTACCACCAAGAATTCTATTTATCTTTTCCACCCCATCCCCCCATTGACCCCCATCCCCCCAACACCCTATGTTGGGAAGGTTTTTTCTTACAAAATTGCATTTAGTAACAAAGAATTCTTCAAGAATCAAAGACATTTATAGCTTCCAGTGAAAGTTTTATGCAAGAAAGCCCTGAGTCAGTTTAATTAATTATTTTAACAAGTATGTATTCAGCAGTAGTGATAGACATGGATGGAGAGCCAGTGCGAAGAGGTGAGGTCTCTGCCCTCCAGGGCCGCAGCCGGAGGTCACTGCGCAGTGAGTGAGCAGGTACCTTTCACAGAGCAGAGCTGCTGCTGTGCAGGGGGAGATGCAGTGAGATGAGGGGAGCGAGGAGGCTGGAGCAAGGCCGGGTGGCTTCCCAGAGGCACCCTGAGCTGGAATTCGAAGGGTTTGAAGGGGGACACGTAAGAGTTTCTAGGCAGATAGATGGGGTAGGGCTGTGGGCCCTCTGGAGAACGGGACAGCCTGAGGCTTAGTCACAACTGCATTCACTGAGGACTTGCTGTGCAGCAGGCTCTGGGCTAAGTACTTACTAAGTACTTACTTAGCAGGCTAAGTACTTACGTCACCTGCTCCTCCTTGGGAGGAAGCGCTAACATTTCACACATTTCACAGGTAAGGACGTCTGAGCCACATGGCTGAGAAGTGATGGAATGACTCCAGAAGGCAAGACACTTCGTTTCTGCCCAGAAACTGATGTCACTTGGGCAACATGCAATCCCCCAGAGGGCTCCATCCGAGGGTGAGGGTGACAGTGAGCTGGTGTCACTGAGCCTCCCTGAGGCACATTCACAAGTGGGTGTGACATGTCCCCTGCCACCCAACTCCAGAGAGACAAGAGGACACTCTCGAAACTTAAAGATGGTTTTAGTTTAAGGAAAATAAGAGAGAATAATCAGGTAATTCTTTGAATTTAATTGCTCTTCAGAGTGGCACAAACAAATACAAATAGGTTTACAAAGGCTTTACATAGACTGTGGATGACTGACTCATGGCTGGCTATTAAGGGAAGCTCAAGATGACCAGGCTATTTTGAGTCCAAGCTCTGGGAGGCACCCTCTCACTCTCTCAAACCATCCCCTTGGCACTTTCAGAGAGAAGCCGCCTGTGAAGCCCACTGCCTGACTCCTTTTAAGGCCGCGAGGGATCTGAGCCCTGCCGTCAAGGAGCAGGAGCTGGAGCTCAAGGAGTCACCACTGCAAATAGCTGGACTTAAGTTTCTAAAAGGGAACCTTATCACCTGGGCCTCTAGTAAGAGGTACCAGTCACACGGACTCTCTCCCCCCGCGCCCGGAGGAGCCGTCTTCATGGGCCGGAACAGACACTCAGACGGCAGGTTCCCTGAGGCCTGCTCCCCAAACAGCCCAACAGGGACAGTGAAGGTGAAGGCAGAGGGGGCACCATTCTGTCACCCACCGAATAACATGCAGATGAAGCTGGTGACCACAAGCAGGCACAGGAGGCAGAGTGTGGATGCAGGGACTGAACTGTAAGAAGATTCACAAGAGCGAGCAAAGCACCCTCAGTCCAGGGGACTGACTGTCCAGGGAACAGTCTGGGAAGTTCATTCGACAAGCAAGTGATATTTACATTATTAACACAGAGCAGGGGAACATGAGAAAAACCCTGTTTAAAAACAAAAAACCAACAAAAAAAAAACCTTGGACGAAAATGCACTGCCCTGAAGGAGAATTTGAGATATTGTGGTGGTGCTTCCTGTGGCCCAGGGGCCAGGCTCGGTGGGTGAACTCCCATTGCTGGAGCAGTTTGTGCAGAGACCAGGTACCCTCCACCCCAGGGCAGGCGGAAAGAAACATCTGACCTGCACAACAGAAGGCTTTTGAAGCTCTGCCCAGTCTGAGTTTGAGATCTATGATTGAAAGAAGGCTGTGGCTTTAGAAACTGAAATTTATCTTCTAATGGCATAAACAAAAGCAGTCAGTGACACTCAGATATTTCATCACAGTAGATTATTATTTAATAGCAACAGGTCAAATTTGCCAATCTAAGCAACGGTAAGATATATAAACTTATCAATAGATTACTCTGTTGTTGAAAAATTGAACTGAATGTGATCAAGCTTCTAAATCTAACTGCCAATTTATAGGAAAAGACAAAAACACAAACTATAGGAATTCAATCAGCAATCACCAGGAAGTGGGGAACCCTGCAGTACAAATCACCCAGTTTCTGGACAATTGAGTTTCAAGAAACTGAGAAAGAGACTGAAAGAGATCGATACACAGAGAGAGACGTCGTCAAGAGAGGAAGATTGGAGAGACTGGTTCCAGATTTGAAAGAGGTATTTTGAACATAGAACAATTGAGGAAATTTGAACATAGACTGGAAATTTGGTTGAGAAGTTGTACTTAAGAGTCTTCCCAGGTGGAGCACATAAGAATATGTGCTTATTCTTATCCACATAAGAATACACCTGCCAAAGCAGGGGTCCTGGGTTCGATTTCTGATCTGGGAAAATTCCACATGCCACAGAGCAGCTGAGTCTGTGGGCCACAAACACTGAGCCCGCCCTCTAGAGCCCCCGAGCCACAATTACCAAGTCCACGTGCTGCCTCCTGAAGCCTGAGGGCCTAGAGCCTGTGCTCCAGGGAAAGAGCCGCCACAGCGAGCAGCCCAAGCACCGCAGTGAAGAGCAGCACCAGTTAGTGCGCGCAAGGCAACGAAGACCCAGGACAGCCAAAAATTAAAAAAAAAATGTTTAAAGAAATTATATTTAATCTTTAAAAATGTGATTATGAAACTGTGATTATATTTTAAAATATGATCATTATCTTTTCAGTTCAGTTCAGTTCAGTTCAGTTGCTCCGTCGTGTCCGACTCTTTGTGACCCCATGAACCACAGCACGCCAGGCCTCCCTGTCCATCATCAACTCCCAGAGTCCACCCAAACCAATGTCTATCGAGTCGGTGATGCCATGCAACCATCTCATCCTGTTGTCCCCTTCTTATCCCGCCCTCAATCTTTCCCAGCATCAGGGTCTTTTCCAGTGAGGCAGCTCTTCGCATCAGGTGGCCAAAGTATTGGAGTTTCAGCTTCAACATCAGTCCTTCCAATGAACACACAGGACTGATCTCCTTTAGGATGGACTGGTTGGATCTCCTTGCAGCCCAAGGGACTCGCAAGAGTCTTCTCCAACACCACAGTTCAAAAGCATCAATTCTTTGGTGCTCAGCTTTCTTCACAGTCCAACTCTCATATCCATACATGATCACTGGAAAAACCATAGCCTTGACTAGATGGACCTTTGTTGGCAAAGTAATGTCTCTGCTTTTTAATATGCTGTCTAGATTGGTCATAACTTTCCTACCAAGGAGTAAGCGTCCTTTAATTTCATGGCTGCAATCACTATCTGCAGTGATTTTAGAGCCCAGAAAAATAAACTCAGCCACTGTTTCCACTGTTTCCCCATCTATTTCCCATGAAGTGATGGGACTGGATGCCATGATTCTAGTTTTCTGAATGTAGAGTTTTAAGCCAACTTTTTCACTCTCCTCTTTCACTTTCATCAAGAGGCTCTTTAGTTCTTCACTTTCTGCTATAAGGGTGGTGTCATCTGCATATCTGAGGTTATTGATATTTCTCCAGGCAGTCTTGATTCCAGCTTGTGCTTCCTCCAGCTCAGCATTTCTCATGATGTACTCTGCATATAAGTTAAATAAGCAGGGTGACAATATACAGCCTTGATGTCCTCCTTTTCCTATTTGGAACCATGTCCAGTTCTAACTGTTGCTTCCTGACCTGCATACAGGTTTCTCAAGAGGCAGGTCAGGTGGTTTGGTATTCCCATCTCTTTCAGAATTTTCCACAGTTTATTGTGATCCACTATCTTTTAGAGGGCTGAAAAATTTACAAATGAAGTTATAGGACTTCTGGGATTTGCTTCAAAATACTTTGGGGTGTGTGGGGTTGGGGAGAGGAGGGAATGACATAACGGTGGTCAGGAGTAATTACTGGAGGGAGTGAAGGATGCATAGGGTTTCGTAACACTGGTCTCTCAACTTCTTTTGTATGCATTTGAAATGTCCCATAATAAAATATGTGAATGAATGGGGCATTTGAGTATTTCAAGGAAAAAATAGTTTGTACCTTGTAATAAACCAAAGCATGCTGGCACTTTTGAGGCTAACCCCTCTGGGGAATTACCGAATCCAGGCAGCAGCACCCATCAGATCAGATCAGATCAGTCGCTCAGTCCTGTCTGACTCTTTGCGACCCCATGAACTGCAGCACGCCAGGCCTCCCTGTCCATCACCAACTCCCAGAGTTCATTCAGACTCACGTCCATCGAGTCAGTGATGCCATCCAGCCATCTCATCCTCTGTCGTCCCCTTCTCCTCTTGCCCCCAATCCCTCCTAGCATCAGTCTTTTCCAATGAGTCAACTCTTCACATGAGGTGGCCAAAGTACTGGAGTTTCAGCTTTAGCATCATTCCTTCCAAAGAAATCCCAGGGCTGATCTCCTTCAGAATGGACTGGTTGGATCTCCTTGCAGTCCAAGGGACTCTCAAGAGTCTTCTCCAACACCACAGTTCAAAAGTATCAATTCTTCAGCGCTGAGCTTTCTTCACAGTGCAACTCTCACATCCATACATGACCACAGGAAAAAGCATAGCCTTGACTAGACGGACCTTTGTTGGCAAAGTAATGTCTCTGCTTTTTAATATGCTATCTAGGTTGGTCATAACTTTCCTTCCAAGGAGTAAGCGTCTTTTAATTTCATGGCTGCAGTCACCATCTGCAGTGATTTTGGAGCCCAGAAACATAAAGTCTGACACTGTTTCCACCACTGTTTCCCCATCTATTTCCCATGAAGTGAGGGGACCGGATGCCATGATCTTCGTTTTCTGAATGTTGAGCTTTAAGCAAATTTTTTCACTCTCCTCTTTCACTTTCATCAAGAGACTTTTTAGTTCCTCTTCACTTTCTGCCATAAGGGTGGTGCCATCTGCATATCTGAGGTTATTGATATTTCTCCTGGCACCCATACCCATGTCAAATAGAAGACCCAGAACAGGAGGCACCCGAGTGCCAGGAGGGCTCAGAGTGAAAGTGAAAGTGAAGTTGCTCAGTCATGTCTGACTCTTTTTGACCCCATGGATTGTAGCCTACAACGCTCCTCCGTCCATGGGATTTTCCAGGCAAGAGTACTGGAGTGGGTTGCCATTTCCTTTTCCAGAGGATCTTCCCAACCCAGGGATGAAACCTGGGTCTCCCACATTGTAGGCAGATGCTTTACCATCTGAGCCACCAGGAGGGCTCAAAACCTGCTGTAAATTTTGAGCAAATGAAGAGCTCATATCAAAGTTTGTCCAGTATAAAATCAAAAACATATTTTTCTTACAAAATTATGAGGGAAATGGAACAATAATCTTCACCAAACTTCCTGATTAGATTAGTAATTATTTCCTCTGATTTGTGAAAATCATAAAAAAAAAGTTTGTTTCTTGTTTTCGAAGTGTCGATGTTTGACGTTACTGCAAATTCCCAGTGGAATAAAGAAAGGCACTAGTGACTTCCCCTGGAATTTTTCTTTAATTTTTGTGTGGCGGACATGTTGCCCATCAGCATTTATTACCACGTTTTTTGAGTGAAACTCTACACTCTTCAAATATCATTTCCTTTATTAGAATTTTGTAATGTGTGCTCAAGGTTAAAACTCGTTTCACCTTTGTGAAGCTTGAAGGAAGTCAGAATTCTCTGTGATTTTCTCCAGACAACCAGAGACTTTGTACACGTCTTTCCAAAAAGGCTGGGGTTTCAGCTTCATAATTGAACAGATAAGACTAATATCCTGGCCATGCCATCACCTAACTGCCTGAAAATCCTCACACACAGCAGGTATATGCTCTGCAGTTAGCTCCATCCTGGCCCTATCTACCCCTTGCCCCGATATTTATGGCTCTTGAAAACAACAGTCTTTATTAGCTACTAATCAGGGAATGATCAGGTATATCTATTGATGTCAACATGGTTGGCTAAATGTGAGATACTCTGTTAAACAAACTAATTTTTTGCCAGCTCAAACCAAGTTACTGATTAGATTTTTTTCACTAGGTGTGTTATTAGGTAGCATCCAAACTCAAAATATTTTGAGAAGGTTGGCAGAAATGGAAAAGGAATCATTACACATAGAATTCCAGATTTACAAAACTTTGACCTCAAACTTATTTTTAATGATAAATGGTCATTGCTGCTACTGCTGCTAAGTCGCTTCAGTTGTGTCCGACTCTGTGCGACCCCATGGACGGCAGCCCACCAGGCCCCGCAGTCCCTGGGGTTCTCTAGGCAAGAACACTGGAGTGCGTTGCCATTTCCTTCTCCAGTGCATGAAAGTGAAAAGTGAAAGGGAAGTCACTCAGTCGTGCCCGACTCCCAGCGACCCCACGGACTGCAGCCCACCAGGCTCCTCCATCCATGGGATTTTCCAGGCAAGAGTGCTGGAGTGGGGTGCCATTGCCTTCTCCGTAAATGGTCATTATGGAGGTCTAAACGTTCACAAGGAACCCACAAATGGGAAACGCCCTACGGCATTAAAGCCTTTCAGAGCCCCGAGTCCAGGAGCACGATGGCTGGCAGGTCTCCTGGAGGTCTCCACGTCTATAACCTGCTCCAGAGATTTGTACATAGCACTCCTCCCAGGAAGTAGTGATAGCAGAACTGGACTTCAAGATGATCTCCCGAGAAGCTAACCGATGTTTCAGAGTTTATGGGTGAATGCTCTCAGCACCCGAAATGAAGAGGGAAAACAGCACATCATCACAATCCGACCTCTAGGCCAGCTGCATGGTTCTCCACAGTCAGTTCAAAAGTAAATGAGACAATCAGGAAGAAAACGAATCCAGGGGCAGTTTCTGAACTAGTTAAAAGTAAGTTTTTCTTTAGGAAAGAAAAACAAAACTAAATAGATACTCCTATAACTTTTATTACAAGTGCTAATATTTGCAAGACAGCCTTGAACTGAACTATTTGGTCAGACCCTACACTACAGCATGTTTCAACCTTTGGCTTAGAAAATGTGATCATTATAATGGCAGACTTTTCTTTTCCCTTTTTAAACTTTTTTCAGTTAAGGCAGGTCAGCCTCAGGGTTACCAGGTTTCTCTCTGAGCAAAAGAGAAGAAAGGCAAAATTACCTGTGATACTCGAGGAAAACAGAAGTATTCCTTGCCAGTGGCAAAGGAAAGCAGTATAGGCCAACTCTTATTAAACCAAGTCTTTTCTTGCATTTTCTTGGGGGTGTAGTTACTACTTGAAGTAAGCAGCCTACTTGCTGGGATTTAGAACTTCATTAAGGGGAGATTGTGCTCATGACTTTGTGGGTATTTTCTACCATGAGCACCTACACAAACTCTTCAACCAAGGGTCTCAGCAGAATTGGTAGACTCAGGTCCTCGAGAGTGTCATAACATCACAGTCCATTTGAAAGAACAGACTCAAGTACAAGAAATAAAAGAATTTGCAGGTGGCAGAAAACAAAGAAAACCCAGAGGGGGCCCAGGAGAATAAAATGAATGCTGAGTCTTAATTTCAGTTCTGCCACCAGACAGCTGCCTGAGTAAACCCCGGAAGTTCCCATTTCCAAAGAAGCTGTCTTTTGATGTATTCTCCCTCCCACCCATACACCTTGCCCAGGACCTCCAGTACAGATCACTACTTAACAACTTTCGATTTATCTCTGCCAGTACAAATTACTACCAACTTTGCTGGTTTATCTCCTGTTTTTCCACTTTGATATGAGGACAAGCCAACCCTCCTTCCAGGTTATGAAAAGGATTTACCATCAGGCCCAGGGCTCTCACAGGAGCTCAGTAGTCTGCACTGGGAGATCTTGGACCAGCAACCACTTCCTTATAGAACACCGGGCCCCCAGCTGTGCGATACCCAGCCGGACAAGACAACACTGCCATCCGGTGGCCTCGCAGAGTGGCCTGCAGATCTGTCGTCCATTGAAGAGTGAGAGTCTCACAGCCTCCCTGGACCACAGCCAACTCCTCTTCCAAATGCACAGGCCCCCCCAGAAGCATCTCGCTGCAGAAAAGGCACAGGCTCTGCGTCTGCTTGAGGACAAGGTGTGAGACCACACCCTAGGTCACCTATGCTTTCCCAGTCAGCCCAGTGGTATCCATTTACACCCCATGTTTGATTCTCTTGTTTTCGTTTTCCCAGGCTGTGTTCTTGAATAGAGATGTTCCCATTATAGAAAAAACATTTTCAAAGATGAATACACACTCCATGGAGCCACTCAGACCAGGGAGAGCCACACGGGTAGCTGATCTCACGCAAGGAGAGAACAGACGCCTTAGGAACAGACGCTGGCATCTGCTCAGAGAGGGCCATGGTGGCTGGGGTTATCAGGGCCCCTTCCTCCGCTGGATGTACTGAGTCGCTGTAGACACACTGGGAGCCCCTCTCTGTCCGAGAGAAAACAAGCCCCAGGAGGCTAACAGTTCTCTCCTACCCTCCGTCCTGACCTGCAGCTCTCCTTGCCTTCAGGTTCCGCGGTCCAAACTGTCCATGGGCATAGTTGCCACCTCCTCTGTGGGTGGAGCCTAAATGTCCTTCCCACCTGCCAGGTGTGGGCCTGCGACTGCCACCTTGGGCAGATGGGCAGTGCCGTCTTCCTTCTGTGCCCCTCTGATGGACGTGGTGGTGCCTTCAGCTCTGCCAGACCCTCTCCAGCTGCTCCTAGCTGCTGTGCTAGGTGTAGGGAACTCAGCCCCTTGCAGCCATCACTAAAGAGAGATCTGGAGGTGGTGAGGCTGGTAGGAATGCCCTCACAGCCGTTTGTAGCTTCCAATCTGGCTGAGTTCCCTTTACACCCATTGTTACTTCCCAGGAGCATTTGCTGCACTCGGACTTCAGGCTCCAGCACCAAACACTCACGGGTCATCTAACTAGCCCCTCTTAACTGCACAAGGTCAAACCTCTAGACAGTCCCTCATTAAAAGTCTCCTAGGGCTTCCCTTGTAGCTCAGTTGGTAAAAAATCTCCCTGCAATGCAGGAGACCCAGGTTCAATTCCTGGGTTTTCAAACTGTGTTATGTGTCACCTGGGTATTAGTTTTCTAACGCATATTTTCACGTCCCAGTCCAAAAACTAGGCCAGTATGTCTAGGGTGGGCTCAGGAATTAATTATTAACAAGTGCTCTATGTAATTCTAATATGTTGTTGTTGATCAGTTGCTGAGTCACATCCAACTCTTTGGGATCCCATGGACTACAGCACACCAGGCTTCCCTGTCCTTCACTATCTGAGTTTGCTCAAACTCATGCAGTGAGTCGAAGATTCCATCCAACCATCTCGTTGCCCCTTTCTCCTCCTGCCCTCAATCTTTCCCAGCATCAAGGTCTTTTCCAGTGAGTCAGCTCCAATATATGGAAGCATTAGCCACATCTTGAAACTCACAGAGGGAATGGGGAATCCTGGAGTCAGAAGAGTTCTCCTTAATAACAGGTACAGAAAAACAGCTGGAAAACCCTTCAGGGAAATGACGGAGACATTTTAGAAATAAAGACCATTTTCCTCCAAGTAATTCATATTCCTCACACGTAGGCTTGCATGGTCACTGTCTCAGCCTGCTGCCTTCACAATTACAGCAGGAAATGTGGCCCCTGCTCGTCACAGGTTCAGCTTAGTCAGCGTCACCCCACTGGGCAACCCCGTTGAGCAGACTGCAAAAAAGCATCTCTGCTCTGACAATCAAAGAAAAAACAAACGTGTACGCAACATTCCAATTCAGTGTATGTAAATCAAGCCATGGCCGATGCCTCCAGAGTAAGTGCTGTTTCCCCCCAACAATTTCTAATATTATCAGATTCTTTCAATTCTGTGCTGCAGGCAGGAATGTAACTCATCGATAAAGTCAAGTCTCAACATAACTGAGCTTTCTCACTGGAATCTTGCATGCATGCTAAATTGCTGTTGTGTCTGACTCTTTGCAACCCCATGGACTGTAGCCCACCAGGCTCCTCTGTCCATGGGATTCTCCAGCCAAGAATACTGGAGTGGGTTGCTGTTTCCTCCTCCAGGGATCTTCCCGACCCAGGGATTGAATCCGCACCACTTATGTCTCCTGCACTGGCAGGTGTGTTCTTTACTAGTGTCACCTGGCACTGGAATCTTAAGAGTCTGGCTAACTGTAAAAGCAAGTTACTCCTCCAATCTTTTAAAGGCTAAAAGGCTGCCTTTTTCAGGTGAGCACGTGTAACTGAATAAAATATAAAAGCCACTCAAACAACTGGAGTCAGAGGTAGCTCTAGGTTTCACATCTAGCACATTCTGGACAAGGCCTTCAGGGAAACCACGTTTAGTCTAGAGGAATATTAGGCTAAAAGACTTTGCACCTGATGGTTGGGGGAAAATGGTCCTAGAAACCTTGGGAGGTTTTCTATTAGAAAAGTTTAGGCACAAATTTATGTAAGTAGTGAAAAATTACATCTCAAATCAACAGAAAATCCTTTGAAACAAAAAATAAAATATACCTATAGCTGACAATTTTAATGGCTAATTTTATGTCAACTTGGCTGATGACAGGAGTCCCAGATATCTTGCTAAGTATTATTTCTGGGTGTCTGTGAGGGTTTCTGGATGAGATTAGCATTTGAATTGGATGAGTAAAAGGTTGCCATCCCCAATTTGGGTGGGCATCACCCACTAGTTTTCTCTTCATGTTGAGCTGGGACCACAGTCTTCTCTTGTCCTTGGGGACAGGGTCTCACACCCATCAATTCTCCTGGTCTCATGCCTTTAGACTTGGACTGGAATTCATACCCACATCCCCTGGGTCTTGAGGCTGCAGACAATGGGTAATGGGAACTTCTCAGCCTCCAGAACCATGTGAGCCAGTTACTAATAATAAATCCATATTCTAATTCTTCTGCTTCTCTGAATAACTGATATAATAAAGATGACAAATACATTTTGAATGGGAGCGTCTGGTTTTCAGTTGTGATGTGAGAGAAACGAATGAGATGGCACCAATGCACTCTGCTGCCGAGGATGAGATTCAACAAGTGTTTCTTGAACAAAATTTCAAATATGCATCCACTAGGGGTTTTTGATCATTTAAATTAACGGAAAGTCAACAGTAAAATTCCATTTTTCTTAGCCCAGAAAGCAAATCACACCCTCTACCGTAATAAATAATTTGTTCAACATCAAAAAAATTACTCCAACATTATATGTAATAGAGTTAAAATGTACTTAATAGTTCTAAAGCAAAACCTTTAGCTCTATCCAAGTTTAGCTCTCAATTTTAACATTTCTTAATTGTTTATAACAATTATTACAGATTGCTGGCAAAAGTCCATATAAAGGGCTATTTGCTTTTACAATTTTCTTCTGTTTTGGTTGACTTGAAGATTTTCCTCCAAAACAGCCATTCCAGGGATGATAGATCTTAGCATACTCTACTTATATTAACTAACATCTCAATGAAACCGAGACAGTTAAAGGTAATCTGTCCATCAAGGCAAGCTAGGCTGCTGCTGCGTCACTTCAGTCTTTCCGACTCTGTGCGACCCCACAGACGGCAGCCTACTAGGCTCCCCCATCCCTGGGATTCTCCAGGCAAGAACACTGGAGTGGGTTGCCATTTCCTTCTCCAATTCATGAAAGAGAAAAGTGAAGGTGAAGCCGCTGTCGTGTCTGACTCTAAGCGACCCCATGGACTGCAGCCCACCAGGCTCCTCCCATGGGATTCTCCAGGCAAGGGTACTGGAGTGGGTTGCCATTGCTTTCTAGTGGCAAGCTAGGTGGACTAAACACATTCTAAACATGTTTTTTGTAAGACGGGCTGACTATCGTAAGATGATAAACTGACCAAAAGAGTCCGCTTAGCTTTGGATGACAAAAAAATACAAGAATGAAGAAAATGAAAGGAAAAAGAAATTCTGTGTTCTAGTTCTGTCCTGGAAGAAGACAAGTTATAACAAAATAAGTGCTTGGGGTTTTATTTTTTAATAAAACAAGTTACTTCAACAGTTTCAAGGTACAAACTTGGCCAGTTTTGAGCTGATCGGTGACAAGCGCACAGAAGTCAGTCCTTCCGCAGAGGAACAGTCTCCTCCCTGATGCCCTCCTTGGTCACGATGCAGACCTTGAGTGCATCCCCGGTGTACACATCTCTCTCAGCAGCAGAAATGAAGACATCTTTCACAAGCCGCATGGCCCTGTCCAAGGACAGTGGGACATGCTCCACATTCTGCATGTTCTTAAAACCAACCTAGTGGGACAGGA
Organism: Bos mutus; assembly: GCF_027580195.1. NCBI lineage: Eukaryota > Metazoa > Chordata > Mammalia > Artiodactyla > Bovidae > Bos > Bos mutus. The sequence continues at coordinate 103,841,593 of NC_091625.1, forward strand.
GACTTGGATGAGGCATCTTGTGATCATGCAAAGGAGGTCCAGTCTCCCCCAAAGCTTTCACAGGTCTCAGGAGTCAAAATGAATACATCACACAAACTTAAAATGTCCCCCAAGTGAAATGTTTCTAGACCTGGCTGAATTACCCACCTGACACCTGACAAGCATCCACTAAGACAACGTCCCCACTCCCGAGAAGCGCACAGTAGAGGGCTAGACACATGAAAGCCAAGCATGGTTACAGAATGTGCTGAAACTGAATGCAGCCAGCAGTAACCGAAAAGGGGAACAATTAAAAATATACATGGAAGTTAGAATACAAAATGAGGTGACAGAAATGGAGAGACTGGGGAGAAATGCATTTTCATGATCTCCACATAAAAATGGCAAAAGGAGAAGTGAAAACATGGGCTAACCACTATAGACAGAAGCACCCCGAAGTTACGAGAACAAGGAAGAAGCTGGAGCCATGGAAGTGAGTGGCCACAGGGGAACCAGCAGAACAGACAAGAAGGTGGGCGAGGCCAATCAGCCAAGAGAGCTCAGCAGTAAATTACAAAAGCCTTGATTTCTCGGCTCCCCTAGCTAACGAAGAGAAGGCAAAGGAAGGCACTTTGGGTTCACCTATCACCTCCTGGATGCAGTCTCCTTACCTGGTTGTCAAGCAGGGGCTGCAGCATGGCACTGGCTGAGCCTCCAGCCTTGAACGAGTCTCTCTGGTAGGACCCTACCGGGTCAAAGCTGTACACGGCTCCCTTTCCTTAGAGAAGAAAAGTCTCCGTAAAAGTGAGTCCTGACAACATTCCCAAATTATGGTAAAATAAACCTAATCAAAGTATGACACAATATGGACTATCAACTTGGCTAAAATTTAAGAAGTGCGGTCTGCTCCTCCCCTCCCCTCAGAACACAACTGGAGGCCCTCCTGCCCACTCCTGTCCACAACAGCATTTGCCACAAGGAGCTTCATACTCTTCAAGCTGCTGTCACCGACTACCGCAATGGGGCTCCCTGTGCCCAAGGCGTGCTAGCAGTCACAGCTGCTCTAAGTTCTGCACCAAACTCCTCACAACATTCCTAGAAAACTAACTGGTGCAGCTGCAGTGAGGAAACGCATTTAAAATTTCTCCTAGTGCTAAATATAAGCAGAAGCACAAAAAACTTATTATGTGTTTTTAGATTAATGGTAAGCACACTCTTTACCATCAGTACCATTAAAAAAATCAATTTAATAAAGAAGAAATTCCAGAAGAACACAAGTGTCACATGTAAAAGGCTAGATTTGCCTAAAATGTAATCACTTGCCTTATACTAGCAGTATAAAACACTAGTATTTTTTGGGGGATAAGAAAAACCAGAATCTGAGTACAGAGATTCTTATCATGACAGTTACAGAGACCTGTCAGGGGGTAGGTAAATGGGTTCTCAGGCTCTCCTGAAGTAAGTATAAACTGTCATGCCACTGGAGTCAGAATCCACTGAACTATAAAAGTACATACCCTATGATCCAGCAATAATTTCACTTACAGAATTAAAATTTACCTACAAATAATGCTTATATAAACACACAAAGCAGTATGTACAGGATCATTTATTTATCTCTGAAAGAGCAAAAACTTACAAGCAACCTAAAATCCATTAGCAGAAACTGTTATGTCCACACAGCAACGTCAGCCTAGGAAGAAGCTGGGACATATCCACAGGACGTGTCACAGAGGAGCTCTGCAGTGTGTGTGGCACAGTTTCATTTTCATTTAAAGGCATTAAGTAAACAGCACACACATTTATACAGGCACACAGAAATGTACAGAAAGATTAATGAACTGTACTTATTCATCTTTGTGGGATTACAGATGAGGAAAGGGAATCACTTTATAAGCTTTGGTATTGACTTTATTACAAAGAACACGTGTCACTGTAATTTTTAAAGAGAACTTTTAAAAACAACTGTGTTCTGAGTGTGAGAACTCATGAGTCATTTATAAAGCATGACTTAAAAACTAATAGATTCATGCAGAATTCTGCAGAATTACACAGACATACCCCTAAGCCTAATAACCCCACCAAGAAGGCAGCATCTGAGAAAAGAAGTGTTTTGCTAGACGTAAGCTTGGAACAAGAACCCAGATTGCAGCAAGCAAGCTCACCAACTTCGACACATAAGCAAAAGGCTATGAAGGACAAACTCAAAGGATAAAGGATAAAAAGACAAAGGATAAAACCAAACCTCGTGTTATCTTTCACGAGGCCAACAGGCCACAAGTAAAACAAGGCCCCAGAAATTTACCCAAGGGTAGGGGGCTTCCTAGGTGGCTCAGTGTAAAGAATCCACCTGCCAATGAAGGAGACACAGGTTTGACCTCTGGGCCGGGAGGATCCCATATGCTGTGGAGCAACCAGGCCCGAGGGCCACAACTACTGAACCTGTGCTATAGAGCCCAGGAGCCCATGTACCCCGGGGCCTGTGCTCCACGCAAGAGAAGCCACCGCAATGAGAAGGCTGAGCACCGCAACAAAGGGCAGCCTGCACTCGCCACAACCAGAGACGAGCCCACACAGCAGCAAGGACCCAGCAGAGCCGAAACTACATATAAACATAAATAAAATTATATATATGTAAAAAGATTTACCCAAGGGAAGCCAACCTCAGAAAACCACACACAACAGCTTTGAGGAAAACGAAAAGAGTAGAATATGTCCAAGACCACGGCTTCCAAGACCCCTTAGAAAAAGCAAGAAACATTTGTAACGTAAGCTGAAAACAGCTGTGACAAATCAGCAAGAAAGAGACTCACCTGTGCATAAAGGAACAAGCAATGACTAGCACATGGGTCAGTCTCCAAACGAGAAATGAAAAGGGCAATAAACATGAAGACACCCAAACTCAATAAAAACAAAAGCATATGTATAAATTATAACAACATATTTACTAGGCAAGGCCTTCAAAATGTGTTAGAATTCTGATACTGGTTAGAACGTCAAAGCAAAACAACAAAACCCCAAAACAAAAGATAAAAATGGTACTCTCACCGCTGCTGGTGAGTGCAGGACCCTTTCTGATGGGCAAGCATGTGGTATCAGCAGAACGGAAAACACAGATATTCTCTGACCTAGAAACTCAACTTCCAAGAATATTTTCCAGGGAGATAAGAATAGGAGAAGTACACAAAAGTTCAGGTACGGGGAGGCATAATATTGTTTCTATTAAGGAAACTGGAAACAATGTAAATGACTCTCAGAGGATTAGCGGGGAAATTCTGATGCAGCTCTACCCCACGGGTTGGCCATAAAATCATCACCCACGTCTTTATCCACCAGCACAAATCTACTCCATGATAATACATCCACGGTACAGTCAAGGAGAAACATGCGAACTGCAGCCTACGCACACAGTGCACAGGCATACATGCATACCAAGACGTTTAACAGTGATTACCTCTAGGCGCAGGCTTTGGGGATTCCCACTTTTATCTTTGTATCTTCCAATACTATTTGACTACTTCTATAAGCATTATTGTTTTCATTATAGAAAAACCAAAGTCTTCGTTAACTTGGGGGAAGATTCTTTTAAAGGGGTCATGATCGCAACTGGAGAAGTGAAGGCGCAGAAGTCAAGCAGCAGCTGCCGGCTGTGCTCAGTCAGCTGTCGCCCAGCGTCCTGAGGGTCTCCATCAGGAACACAGCCCACCTCCAACACAAAAGACAGGAAACAATCTCAAGACTCAACAGAGGCTCTGGACTTGGGAGCACAAGGCTTAGGCACAGACAGAGTAAATTCAAGAACAGAAGTGTTAAATGGAGAGCTGATGAGCCACTCCACCAAATGCTTTTATGACCAAATTTTGATTATCACTCTTCATTACAAATGGACAGCCAAAATCAAAAGAAATTTGAAGGAAGCCTCCAACATAGAAGACCACAGCCAAAATAAACAAGACCAAAAAAGCAATCTGATAAAATGCAGAGAACCTTTCAAAGGAAGTACCCCCAAAATCTAGCAGTAACAGCATACTCAAAAAAAATAAAGGAGCTAGAAAGTAAGAAAAAGCTCTTGGAAATTAGTGATGGAGGAAACAGAGAGAGTTCAGTGAAGAATGAGGCACTGAAGTTGAGAAAATCTTCAGAGCAGAACAAAAAAAACCCCCAACAGCTAGACAACCCTAACCCTAATAGCAAAAAACAGTAGGATGGAGAAAAGACTCTAAAAGCAGAGACTCAAAAAGGTCTCCTGATACCTTTCTTCAGAAATTTCTCTAGCAACGCACTCCACTAAACAAGGAAATAAACCAAGAAAGAGGAAAGGATGGGAGTGAAAGCGCTCAAGACTGTCCTGGGAAACAGGAAAAGAAGGCAAAGGACTATTTCACTACACATAGAAACTCCTCTTAGGAATAAAGATCAAATTAAACCAGACAAGACTAGGAGAAAGAAAAAGGTTAGAAAAGCCTGAGAATACCACCAAAGCAAGCTAGAATGTTGGCACGTGGAAATCAAAGCCTAGGGCTCTGAAGTCAAACAGATCCAAACCTGAGCTCTGCCAGTCAGTATACACGAGGTTTCTCAAATCAGTGACACTGAAAACCTCCAAGACACTGTCTGGCCTGCTGAAATTCAATAGCAGCTATTATTCATGTTGGTAAAATCTGAATTTATTAGCCTGACATTCAAGTCAGACATAACTGAAGTTAAAAAAGGCTCCAGAGGAGATCGTGCATGTTCAGGGAGAGTAACAGAAACACACATTACCATATGTAAAATAGACAGCTAATGGGAATTTGCTGTATGACGCAGGGAACTCAAACCCAGGCTCAGCAACAGCCTAGAAGGGTGGGAGGGATGTTCAAATGGGAGGGTAATGGGTAAATGTTGATGTTTGGTAGAAACCAATGCAATGCTGTAAAGCAATTATCCTTTGACTAAAAATCAGTCAAAAAAAAAAAAAAAAAAGGCACCAGAAGCATGCTGGGTGTTAGGCAAGCTAACCTGCGGCTAGAATCACTCAGGTTAAGGGTAACTAATTTCTATTCACCATTTCTATGCTTTATATTTTCTCTGTTTTTACGTATGAAAGCCTAAAAACGCTGTGTCAACCTAAAGTGATCCTAACACTCTCCTACGTCACATAAGGGGTGGGGTTGAGAGAGAAAGGGAGAACAAAGAAAAACACCTGTGAACGGGAATGGACAGGAGTAAAAACTAGAGAGAGAAGATGAAAAGAACCTGACTCCTTCTGACCCAGAAACCTTCCCTCTAGGAAAGACAGACTTGGGTTTCCCTGGTGGCTCAATGGTAAAGAATCCGCCTGCCAACGCATGGGTTCAACCCCTGATCCGGGAAGATTCCACACATCCCAGAGTAACTAAGCTCATGTGCCCAAAGCTACTGAGCCTGTGCTTCAGAGCCTGGGAGCCGCAACTCCCGAAGCCTGCACACCCTAGAGCCGGCGCTCCGCAATAAGAGAACCCACTGCGATGAGAAGCCTGTGCACCACAGCGCAGAGCAGGCTCCACTCACTGCAACTACAGAAAAGCCTGCACAGCAAAAAGGGCCTGGCACAGCCAAATACAAATAAAATTTTTTTATAAAAAGAAAGACATAGATATTTCAACCATACTCTCCACAGACATTTCTGTCCCTTCTTTTCACAATCTCTGTGCTTGTGCTTAGTCTTTCAGTCGTGTCTGACTCTTTGCAACCCTGTGGACTGTGGCCCACCAGGCTCCTCTGTCCATGGGACTCTCCAGGCAAGAACACTGGAGTGGGTTGCCATGCCCTCCTCCAGGGGAGCTTCCCAACCCAGGGATCGAATCTAGGTCTCCCACATAGTAGGCGGATTCTTTACCATCTGAGCCACCAGGAAAGCCCTTTTCACAATGGACTACTCTAAACTACTCCCAGGACACAGATCTGTCCTGGGAGACTGTATTTGATTTTTAGAAGCAACTAAAAGTTCACTCAAATCAGATCTGGTGAAAAACACTGTTGCCTTTTCTGGGTAACACAGCTTTATATCAAAATGAGCATGAAAATGGCAAGTAACAACGCTGATTTTCCCTGGCCCTCCTGGTCCAACTTTGACAGAAATTTAAAGAGGTGTTTCAAAAATGATCCAAGAACACTGGTGGAAAAGCATTTCTTTTACAAATTACTTTCAAAACAACGTTTTGAAATCAAATATGCTTGTTACTGAAGTGTCATTTCTTAAAATTATATTTAGGTCAAGCTTCTCCAAGTTTCTTTCTGAGATTAAAATGCTAAATATCTACTACTGAACTCATGCAAGGTCTTGAGAAAATACCTGTAAAAGAACCGAATGCCCAACATTTATTTAACACACGACTTGCTGTGTCTCGCTGGATAATCCTTTACTTTCCTTTTAGCTTCCATTTCTTCACTGCCTTAATTACGAGAAAATAAAGTTGCTGGGCAAGATGGTATCCAGATTTTATCAGCTCTGGATGGAAACACACGTAAGAAACGCTACCCACTCCATCACCCACAAAGGGAACACCCTACCTTCTTCATCAAGCCCCCCGATGATGTTGTACACATAGTAGGGGAAGAAGCGCCTGGAGTACAGGATTGTGGACAGCATCGCAGCGACTGCCCCAGTGGTCATGGCCTTATTGTTGGAATGCTTGTACATCTGCAATTATTAACAAAACCAACAGGCATGTAGAGGCAGAATATACTAAAGACTAGAACAATGAACAGCAAATGGAAAAGAATGAAAGCATTTCCTGGTGAAATGGGAAAGGACGCCTGTTCCTTTCATGATTAAACACCACAGTAATACAAAACAAAATAGTATTTTATTATGTCCTATCGTTGTGGGGGCTACAGACATTCCTCAGGGAGAGAACGCCAAGTTGCCCTCAGCTCTCCAGTTTGGAGGCTCCTTTCCATGCCAGCCTCATCTCAGGCCCTCTTAACTCAAGAGCAAATACACACAGACAGATCACATGAGGCAACCTGGAGAGGATATTCCAAACTCAGCTCTCCACTCTGCAAACTGATAGTGGTCAGGAAAATAAAGCCCATGGGCCAAATCCAGCCCACCACTTGTTTCAGTCAAGTTTCACGGGAACACAGTCTTGTTCATTCATGAGATATTGTTAGTGTCTGTTTTTGCACAGTTCAGTCCAGTCGCTCAGTTGTGTCCGACTCTTTGTAACCCCATAAACTGCAGCACGCCAGGCCTCCCTGTCCATCACCAATTCCCGGAATCCACCCAAACCCATGTTCACTGAGTCGGTGATGCCATGCAACCATCTCATCCTCTGTTGTCCCCTTTTCCTCCTGCCCTCAATCTTTCCCAGCATGAAGGTCTTTTCAAATGAGTCAGCTCTTTGCATCAGGTGGCCAAAGTATTGGAGTTTCAGCTTCAACATCAGTCCTTCCAATGAACACCTAGGACTGATCTTTAGGATAGACTGGTTGGATCTCCTTGCAGTCGAAGGGACTCTCAAGAGTCTTCTCCAATACCACAGTTCAAAAGCATCAATCCTTCGGTGCTCACCTTTCTTTATAGTCCAACTCTCACATCCACACGACTATTGGAAAAACCATAGCCTTGACTAGACAGATCTTTGTTGACAAAGTAATGTCTCTGCTTTTTAATATGCTGTCTAGGTTGGTCATAACTTTCCTTCCAAGGAGTAAGCGTCTTTTAATTTAATGGCTGCAATCACCATCTGCAGTGATTTTGGAGTTCAAAAAAATAAGTCAGCCACTATTTCCCCATCTATCTGCCATGAAGTGATGGGATTGGATGCCATGATCTTAGTTTTCTGAATATTGAGCTTTAAGCCAACTTTTTCACTCTCCTCTTTCACTTTCATCAAGAGGCTGTTTAGTTCTTCACTTTCTGCCATAAGGGTGGTGTCATCTGCGTATCTGAGGTTATTGATATTTCTCCCAGCAATCTTGACTCCAGCTTGTGCTTCTTCCAGCCCAGCGTTTCTTATGATGTACTCTGCATATAAGTTAAATAAGCAGGGTGACAATATACAGCCTTGACGTACTCCTTTTCCAATTTGGAACCAGTCTGTTGTTCCATGTCCAGTTCTAACTGTTACTTCCTGACCTGCATACAGGTTTCTCAAGAGGCAGGTCAGGTGGTCTGGTATTCCCATCTCCTTCAGATTTTTCCACCGTTTATTGCTATCCACACAGTCAAAGGCTTTGGCATAGTCAATAAAGCAGAAATAGATGCTTTTCTGGAACTCTCTTGCTTTTTCGATGATCATGTAGATGTTGGCAATTTGATCTCTGGTTCCTCTGCCTTTTCTAAAATCAGCTTGAACATCTGGAAGTTTACCGTTCACATATCACTGAAGCCTGGCTTGGAGAATTTTGAGCATGACTTTACTAGCGTGTGAGATGAGTGCAATTGTGCGGTAGTTTGAGCATTCTTTGGCATTGCCTTTCTTTGGGATTGGAAAGAAAACTGACCTTTTCCAGTCCTGGTTTAGGGCAGATTAAACAGTTGCCACAGAAACCAAATGGCTGACTCCTGATTAGACTCAGACAAGCCTCTCTCTTTTCAGAGAGGGTATCTGTGAGAGACGGGGGCAGCTCTACTTTGTATGAACCCAGCAGAGGGCAGGGTCTTAATCCTTAGAGCATCTACCATGAAGAACGGAGTATCCAAAACGGCACCTGACACGGTGATTTCTGATCCAAGATTTACTACGTCCTGACAATTCTAAATTATCCAATAAAGTAAATGTAAGTTAACCGATTTGTCAGCCACAGCCAATATCTCTAAAGAGAAACCTAAGAACTGCTATAAAATCTAACAATGACAAGATTATAAAGAAAATTCTTCATTTCACTTCAAAACCAAGCGCCAATATTTATTCACCTCACCATTTACATAACAATATGTGAAAGAATTTGCAAGTACTGTGCACTGAGTTGAACTCACTGTACCTTTTTGCAATTTTATTAACAAAACACTACTTTCCATGTCAGGTTTATTTTTGTCCTCTAAATGCCTTTTACAAACTATGCATTAGGAATCATATAAATGTCAATATATGTCACTACAGCTTTCAAAATCAATAGATTTTAAACAAATGTTAACAACTGGTAAATACTCAATGAAATCATTCCTACACATTTAAAAAGGTAAGTGTCAGTTAAATTCATTACATGACTCCAGTAACCTTACTCGTAATCTTAAGGGCTATCCACAAGCAGGCAAAACAGAACATCAACCCTGCTAACCTTTTCATGTACCAGCTAAACTTACCAACTACTATACTAAATATTACAATATATAGCCTAGAAAATTAAATATTAAAACTAAGAAGATATAACACTGATACTGTAAATATGATCAATAGGAATTTAAAAACGTCACCAAGCTATATAACTAAGAAACAGAGCTACACTTCTGAGTATTGACATACGGTGACTGAGAATCCTACCCTAAGCCTGTACTTTACGAACTAAGAAGAGAGTCGTTACTAAAAAATCTATATGAGTGCAGCCCAAATTACTCCTATCCTATTTTCCCTGAAATGATCTGAAGCAAACGCTGCTAATACACACAGGGCAGAATCAACATCTAGACCTGCCTCTGCTTCTGTCAAGTCAGCTCCCTTGCTTCAACACCCCTGCTGCCAGAGACACGCAGGTGGGGCAGCGTCAGCCCCTCTAAGACTGCACTGCAGGTCAGTTATCTTATTCTCTTCCTCCTCCCTCACCCCACCCGCTCTCTTCCACTCCCACCCACCTTGTGTCAGATCTCCTTCCTCAGCTGGCTGTCAACTAAAGACTGGTGGGGTCAGCTGAGAATGACTGTGCCTCTAGTCCAAACAGCTGGCTTGTCCTTCTGCTCATGCTAAGAGCACATGCTGTCAGGAGAGCGTGATGTGTTGGCTAATGGTGTTTCACACCAAGCTCTGGTCTAAAAGCCCGCCTCCTCTGCAGAAACTGATCTGTTTCATTTCTGAGAAAACTATCTTCAGAAGAAACCCCTTCCAGTCTACCTTAAAAAGGAGAGATAATCCTTCGCTTCATATTGTACGTGTATTTTACCAGAAAGGAACTTGCCGTCATTTACGTTACGCTCCTCTGATGACGGCTGCATTAACAAGAGCGTGTCATTTGTAGTGCGGGTTAAAGTTTCACCTGCTAAACCAGTTCTTCTCCAGCTAGCAGTAGCCATGGTGGATGCTTAGTATTAGTATTAGTCGCTCAGTCGTGCCTGACTCTCTGCGACCCCATGGGCTGCAGCCCACCAGGCTAAACTGTCATGAGATTTTCCAGGCAAGGATACGGGAGTGGGTTGCCATTTCCTTCTCCAGGGGATCTTCCGAACCCAGGGTATGTATGCTTAAAATAATCTAAAGAACTTTTGTTATTAGCTTTCAACAGTGTAAACATGTACAAAAGCATCTACCTTTAGTCTTGCTTCAATAATTTTGGTCAGGGTAAGACAATCTCCATGAAAACCGCTACATCCAATGACTGTTTTGTCTGTTCTGTTAAAAAAAAAACACACCACATTTCAGGAAACAGTTGGTTTAACAGTAAGGCAAAACATGTCTTGATTAATTTTAAATTTAAAACTCAAATATGATTGAATTTTTTAAATAAGGTTAGGTTGAGAGCAGCCAATTTACATATAATACAACCCAATGCCCACACAGAAAGTTTCATAGATTTGACTGCATAAAAAATGAAAACTTCTATAAAAATATGATGAATTAAAAAAACATATATACACGACCAAAGTCTACTTTTAATTTCCTTATTCTACAAACAGTTCCTAAAAATACGAAATGCATTAATAGCATAATAGCTTTTGGGGATAATGTGCATAGTTAATAACATCATACTGTATATTTCAGTTGCTGAGAGTAGAGCCTGTAAGTTCTCATCACAAGAAAAAAAATGTTATAACTTGTGTGGTGACAGATATTAACCAGACTAATTGTGATCATTCTGCAATATACACAAATATGGGATCATTATGCTATATACCTGAAAGTATTAAAATGTTATATGTCGATTATGTATGCATGTGCTCAGTTGCTTAGTCATGTCCAACTCTTTGCAACCCCACGGACTGTAGCCTGCCAGGTTCCTCGGTCCACGAAATTTTCCAAGCAAGAATACTGAAGCAGGTTGCCATTTCCTACTGTAGGGGATTTTCCTGACCCAGGGATCAAACCTGCATCTCTTGCACCTCCTGCACTGGCAAGTGTGTTCTTTACCGCTGCACCACCTGGGAAGCCCCCAAATGCCAATTCTACCTCAACACAAAAGACACCCTGTGATGGGAAGGTAGATGAGTTACACCAAAGTGAAACTTTCAGTGCTCAGTTGTGTTCAATTCTTTTTGAACCCACAGACTGTCGCCCACCAGGCTCCTCTGTCCATAGAATTCTCCGGGCAAGAATACTAGAGTGGGTGGCCATTCCCTTCTCCAGAGGATCTTCCTGATCCTGGGATCAAACCCAGTCTCCTGAAGATTCTTTACTGTCTGAGCCTCTAGCTGCTGCTGCTGCTAAATCACTTCAGTTGTGTCCGACTCTGTGTGACCCCAGAGACGGCAGCCCACCGTCTCTGGGATTCTCCAGGCAAGAACACTGGAGTGGGTTGCCATTTCCTTCTCCAGTGCATGAAAGTAAAAAGTGAAAGTGAAGTTGCTCAGTCGTGTCTGACTCCTAGCGACCCCATGGACTGCAGCCCACCAGGCTCCTCTGTCCATGGGATTTGCCAGGCAAGAATACTGGAGTGGGTTGCATTTGAGCCACTAGGGAAGCCCCTAAATTATATGAAAGTCATATAAAAAGAAACACAAGTCACCATAAACATATAAAAGAGTCTCCATGCCACTCATAAATTAAAATCTTAAAAAGAGACCATTTCAGCCTAGTAGAATAATAATGCTTAATGCTAGTGAGGTTGTGAAAATCAGGTACTCTCAGAAACTGGGAAGGAGTGTACACCGATCCAGCTCTTTAGAAAGGTTGTTTGACAGCATCTACTAAAAACTTAAATGCACATTACTTTCACTCAAAAATTCCACTGCTACAAATATACTCATGCAAGTTTGCAAAGATAAGCTCTAGGTTCACGTGTAAGTATACATATTATTTTAATGACTCTCCAAAACAAAATACAACCCAAATGCCCACCAGAGAGTACTTAATAAAATTTTTGTGTATCTTTGCCAACAAAGGTCCGTCTAGTCAAAGCTATGGTTTTTCCAGTAGTCACGTACAGATGTGAGTTGGACTGTAAAGAAAGCTGAACGCCAAAGAACTGATACTTTTGAACTGTGGTGTTGGATAAGACTCTGAGAGTCCCTTGGACTGCAAGGAGATCCAACCAGTCAGTCCTAAAGAAAATCAGTCCTGAATATTCACTGGAAGGACTGATGCTGAAGCTGAAGCTCCATTACTTTGGCCACCTGATGTGAAGAAGAACTGACTCAGTGAAAAATATCCTGATGCTGGGAAAGACTGAAGGCAGGAAGAGAAGGGGACGACAAGATGAGATGGTTGGATGGCATCACCGACTCAATGGACATTAGTTTGGGCAAGCTCTGGGAGTTGGTGATGGACAGAGAGACCTGACATGTTGCAGTCCATGGGGTCGCAAAGAGTTGGACACAACTGAGCAACTAAACTGAACTGACGCCTCAAAAGTTAATTCCTAAGTCTTGATACTTATAAGGAAACCTAAACCCATCTCATCAAGAAATGATCAGCAGAGGCCCTTTCTTTCAGAAATAAAACATACTTGTCCAGCTGGGGAGACCACTGACACTTCTAGGGTCATCACCAGCATTTCCTGATCTCTCTATAACCAACCTCACTGCTCTGAGCCAAACCCCAATATACCTTAAGGCTTCACTGCCTGTACTACCAAGAATGGCTGATAGTATCAGGAAGGTAAGACAAAATCTGAGCTTCAGAATGCTTTTGCCAAATATCCAGGTACCTAAATGAAGAAGAGTTTTTCTGCAAAGAATAAAGAGTAAATATAAGTTTCAAACAAGTGGGGGAAGAGATAGGTTAGACTCTAGGTCAGCCCCAAAGGGCATGGGATCAGGAGCATGCAAGCAATTCATGTGTGACCCAGTGCCTGTAATGCATGACAGCAACACAGAAGTAACACTGTTCTCTCTATATATACCTGAAGTATTTCATTAAAAAAAAAAAAAAGAGAGTATTCACTCAGGAGGCATACAAGCTAAAACAGAACGTTACAAAGATGAGCAGAATCTCGTACAAGGACAGTATCTATAGCATTATTTAAGTTTTATTCATGATATTTACTACTTTCACTTTATAAAAGTTACATCTTAAAAGACAAAAATTGTTGCATGGGTATGCTACAAGGGCTTCCTTGATAGCTCAGTAGGTAAATCCTGCAGGAAACCTGCGTTTGATTCCTGGGTCAGGAAGACCCCCCTGGAGAAGGAAATGGCAACCCACTCCAGTATTCTTGCCTGGAGAATCCCACCGACAGAGGAGCCAGGTAGGCTACAGTCCATGGGGTCACAAGAGTCAGACACGACTTAACAACTAACTCACCACCATGCTACAAATCAGAGAAGAGAAAAGGGTATCAAAAGATGGACGTGGACAGAAAGGGAACTGGGAAGATGAAGACAAGCTTACTGTTCTTTAGGCTGCGGTGTAGGCTGGGCCACGCCCTGCAGCACAAGGCCCACCCAAAGGACGTGAGCCTCATCAGCCCACTCCTGACAGAATTCAGGATTAAGAAGTGTCTGTGTAGTAACCTAAGAGTAACCACCATTTCCAACTGTGTCCAAAAATGTTAAATACAAACCGCTGTTAACATGTAAGGTACATTTAGTTAGTAATTTATGCAGATTCCCCCCACCCCAGTACACATGACTTTATTTTCTTATGTTTTAGAAAAAACATAGCCACCCATTAAAACTGTGAGCCATGGATATAACTGCTTAAGATATGGGTAAATTGAATGTTTTAGGTTTTTTTTTAAAGGTGCAGATTAAAAAAGAATCCAAAGTACATATGATAAAGTAGTAACAATGCTGATAAGACCTAAATGATAGTATATGAGCACTGACTACAGAATTATCCTACCTTTGTTGTATATTTGATATTTTTTATAAGATGCTGAGTAAAGAATATTTAAGTTACCAAAAACACTGTTGGTACCTAAATATGACAAATATTATGAAGACTACATACTGAATTATTAGAAAATAATTTTCTAACAAAAATACAAGCTAAGCTCCAAACAGGCAATCTAAAAATTCATGAAACACATCATTTAAAACCTGAATCTCTCGCAGCATTAAATCATCACAAGGTACTGAAAACATGTCCTTAGAAATATTTACTTACAATTTGTAACATTTGGGGCTGTCCCGTGTGTGAATTGAAAACCCTTCACTTAATCTAGTGTCAGAAGCAACAATTGAAAAATCTTCTCCAGCAATTGCCAATACAGTACTGAGGGGGAAAGAAGGAAAAACAAAATTAATAAATTCTTCTGGACATTAATAACACCTTTCCCAGTATGAGAATGCTCCACAGCACATACTGAGATAAAATCTACTAGATATAATCAAGTGCAGGATTCAGGTGGAAGAGGAAACGATCAGGGGAAAGGATCCCTGGCTACAAGTCATCTGGGGAAAAAAAAAATTTAAGAATTTCCTTAAAAACACAAGTCAAATCAGACCAAAGGTTCCTTAGCAGAAGACTACAGAAACATCTGGCTTCCCTTGTGGCTCAACTGGTAAAGAATCTGCCTGCAATGCGGGAGACCTAGGTTCCATCTCTGGGTTGGGAAGATCCCCTGGAGGGCATGGCAACCCAGTCCAGTATTCTTGCCTGGAGAATCCCCATGGTTAGAGCCTGATGGGCTACAGTCTAAGGGATTGCTAAAGAGTTGGACACAACTGAACGACTAAGCACAAACATCACTAAATTATCACCATCATCAAAAAATTAAACATTATTGATTAATATGTATCATTAAACAATTACTGATACTATAAAATGGCCAAAGGCCATGGCCTTGCCTGCTGGGGGAGGTGTAGACAGGGATACAACACAAGATATCTGAGCTCAAGAAAGAAGGGCTTAATGTGGTTTTATCATTTTTTATTTTTTGATCACGCCACACAGCATGTGAAATCTGTTTCCCCATCAGGGATCAAACCTGTGTCTCATGCTTTGCAAGGGCAGTCTTAACCACTGGACCACAAGGGGAGTCCCGGGGCTTAATGGTTTTAATTTCTTTATATCCAAGTCCTTATAAAATTGTCTTGCTCTCAGGAGACACCCAAGCATCTTTTGGAAAATGGACCAACAAAGAACAACCTTTTCCCTCTGTGGCTCTGTTCAGTGGAGGCGGAGAGGATGAGCTCTAAAAGCAGACTGTGTGGGTTCAAAGTCTGGTTCTCTTGCTTAGAAGATACGAGATAGTCAACTGCTTAACTTCTCAAGGCCTCAATGTCCTCAAACACGTATCAGGGATGACAACAGTAGCTACTTTATTTGGGTGTTACAAGCATTAAACGGACTAAATTGTTAAGCCTTATTCCTGTGCCTGAAACATAACTGGTCCTCCAGTTAAGTGTTAGCTATGATCCCCCTGGCGTAAGTATGATCACCGAGAACTTGGACTCTGAAGTTACCCGAAACCTGTCCATGCCATAACAGCTCTGTGACCTTGGACAAATTATCAAGTTGATATTAGCAGTTCCTGTGTTAAAGGTTGACTGAGTTAAACTGCATAATCTTAAAGTACTCAGTGACAAATGCACAGGCTAATCACTTGGGAGTTTAACCACATTCAGTCAGACTAGAAAGACACAGGACTAAGTCTTATTTTGTAGAAGCAAAGGCTGCCCAAGAGCCAGCAATAAATGTTAAAGGAAAAGAACACAGATTAAGAAAAGGTAATTTAATATCAGAAAGCCATAAGCACTAACTTTAGAGCAGTAATTGGATTACAAAGGTTAGAAGGTAAACACTGAATACCTTACAAGTCTCAAGCAGAATCTGCAACTGTCTCATGAAATAGGTCTAATAACTCATTTTGTGATCCCACCACTTCATTAGTTGTCACAGGAAATATTTAAAAGTGCAATGATAAAAGCATTCATAAACTTCATAGCAACACAGATACGGATTCAAGTCCTGGGGTTCAACTTCACACCAGCGCTATGACTAACAAAATTTAACTTCTAAGAGCCCAAGTTCATTTGTAAAACTGAGGTATATATCATCTAACAGTCAGTCATCATGAGGATAAAAAAGATACCTGCTTTCAATCTACAAAATGCTTCTCTTGATTCTTCTCTCAAACTATGACTAGTTAAGGAAGATAAGGAAATCTGGGTTCAAGAAGCTGAGAGGTAGGTACCAAAGACCACACTCCTCTTTAGTGTGAGACAAGGCTAAAATCACAGACTTCCAATCTCTTTGCAAATACCCTGAAAATCTACACTAAAATTTCAAACCCATAAGGACCTGAGTAATTAATCTGGTCACTGGATGGTCCTTAAAGATTACCAGATTAATAAATTGGGTGTGTACGTTTCAAAGTACAAAATTTGGCCCGCAAACTATAAACGATGCTTAAATACACAGCTCTTCGCAGTTAGGAGTCCTAAAGAGAGTGTCTTTCCACAACCCTAGTTCTTTTAGTGCGCTATCAAGGAAAAGTATTAAGACAAAGCTGGTAAGTTAAAAAAAAAAAAAAGAAAAACATAAAACATGCAAGAATCACATATTCAAAGGCCCCCCTTCTGAGTATTTTTTCCCTGAACTTATGCCAACCCTTAAAAATAAACACTGATCAATGAAACTAAGTCTGCGCAAGTAATCCTACCTGCTATTTAAAACAACTCAAAATGGTGATTTGATTAGATCTTTTAGCTAGACAACTACATCTAATCACATGGCCAATCAACCATCAACTTTAAAATCAGATGCTCAACCTGCCCCGTGCCTGCTGGCTCGAGAAACACGTTCAGACAGACAGGAAACGTTAGGTCCATTTTTAAAGCTCTTCCAGAGCGGAGGTCAGGTGTCAATTTCTATCTGCTGTCTACGTAAAGCTGGCCGTCCACATCGAGATCCAGTAACCGGCCTATAACGTGAAGCCCTGAAGAACAAGACCTAGCCGAGCAACCTCGGAGGGAGGCCTGAGACTGGAGGGGCAGCGCCGGGCACACAGGCTTAAGCAGGGATATGGAGGAAGAAAGAGAAGGCGGCGGCTCTGCGGGCTTTACCCTCCGTTGAAAGCGTAGGGCGAAAAGCGCAGCTGCAAAGGGCCCACGGAGCTGTGAGGTTCCATGGCCAGGTCTCGGCCGGCGCCTGAGTACGCAGCAACGGAGGACAAGATTCCGTGGCTCCGCTCCTGCTGTCTCACGGCAAGATGGCTGCCTCGACCGGAAATTGTGCCGCTTCCGGTTTCCGCGGCGCTGCCTCCGGCCGCTCTATCTCACGCCAGTCGTTGCTCCTGGAGGCCAGAGCCGTCGCCTTCCAGTCGGTAGCCATTGCCGGTTCCTCGTAGAGACCTGGCAGTGAGGTACAGGCTTTCTTTTCCAGGCAAACATTCGAAATCACTCGTGATGGATAGAAATTTTAAAGTCTGAGTTTACAAAGACATTGGAAAAACTATGGAGCAACGGAAACTCGAAGACTCTCTTGGAGTGTAAATTGCTACTGCTGCTAAGTCGCTTCAGTCGTGTCCAACTCTGTGCGACCCCATAAACGGCAGCGCACCAGGCTCCCCGTCTCTGGGATTCTCCAGGCAAGAACACTAGAGTGGGTTGCCATTTCCTTCTCCAATGCACGAATGAGAAAAGTGAAAGTGAAGTACCTCAGTCGTGTCCGACTCTTAGCGACCCCATGGACTGCAGCCTACCAGGCTCCTCTGTCCGTGGGATTTTCCAGGCAAGAGTACTGGAGTGGGCTGCCATTGCCTTCTCCGGAGTGTAAATTAGTACAGCCGTTTTTCGAAAAGGGACTGGCATTACTTGACATGGTTGAAATACACACACATCATGACCCAGCAGTTTCATGCCGAGGTATGTACCCTGGCCAGAAGACATGCAAGAATATTCATAAAAATGTTCTTAATGGCCCCAAACTGGAAATGAGCTAAATGTCCATAAACTGCAGAATGGATAAAGCAACTGAGGGATGTGCCAAAGCAAGAAAATTAACTGACTTTGGCTAGAGGGAAAGGTCCTGCTTGGCTAGGGATGGGTTGGAGGTTGTAGTGCTAGCAATACTGGGTTTCTTTACTTGATTTAATGCTTGCCTGCTCAGTCGATCAGGCGTGTCCGACTCTCTGCGACCACATGGACTATAGCCCACCAGGCTCCTCTGTCCATGGGGTATTTACACGCAAGAATACTGGAGTAGATTGACATTTCCTCTTCCAAGGGATCTTCCTCACCCAGGGATCGAACAGCCATCTCCTGTGTCTCTTGTATTGGTCGGCAGATTCTTTACCAATGAGCCACCAAGGGAACCCTTTGTAGCTGTTGTTCAGTTGCTAAGTCGTGTCCAACTCTTTGCAACCCCATAAACTGCAGCCCGATAGGTTTCCCTGTCCTTCACTATCTCCCAGAATTTGCTCAAACCCATGTCCATTGTGTTGATCACATCCAACCATCCCATCTTCGGTTGCCGCCCCCTTCCTTCTCCTCCTGCCCTCATTCTTTCCCAGCATCAGGGTCTTTTCTAATGAATCAGCTCTTTGCATCAAGTGGCCAAAGTATTGGAGCTTCAGCTTCAGTCTTTCCAATTAATATTTATGGTTGATTTCCTTTAGGATTGTCTGGTTTTATCTCCTTGCTGTCCAAGGGACTCTCAAGAGTTCAAAAGCATCAATTCTTTGGCACTCAGCCTTCTTTATGGTCCAACTCTCACATCTGTACATGACTGCTGGAAAAATCACAGCTTTGCCTATACAGACTTTACTAGCAAAGTGACATCTCTGCTTTTTAATACACTGCCTAGGTTAATCATAGCTTTTTTTCCAAGGAGCGAGTGTCTTTGAATTTCATGGCTGCAGTCACTGCAGTGATTTAGGAGCCCAAGATCAAATCTGTCACTGTCTCTACTTTTTCCCCATCTATTTCCCATGAAGTGATGGGACCAGATGCCATGATCTTCATTTTCTGAATGTTGAATTTTAAGCCAGCTTTTTCACTCTCCTCTTTCATCCTCATCAAGAGGCTCTTAGTTCCTTTTCACTTTCTGGCATTAGAGTGGTATCATCTGCATATATGAGGTTGTTGATATTTCTCCAGGAAATCTTGATTCCAGCTTGAGGTTCATCCAGCCACACATTTTGGATGATGTACTCTGCATATAAGTTAAATAAGCAGGGTGATAGTGTATGGCCTTGATGTACTCCTTTCCCAGTTTTGAACCCGTCCATTGTTCTATGTCTGGTTCTGTTGCTTCTTGACCTGCATACAAATTTCTCAGGTGATAGATAAGCTGGTCTGATATTCCCATTTCTTTAAGAATTTTCCATTGTTTGTTGTGATCCACACAGTCAAAGGCTTCAGTGAAGTCAATGAAGCAGAAGTAGATGTTTTCCTGGAATTCCCTTGCTTTCTCTATGATCCAATGGATTTGGGCAATTTGATCTCTGGTACCGCTGCCTTTTCTAAATCCAACTTGTACATCTGGAAGTTCTTGGTTCATGTACTGCCCTTATTTGATTTAATACCGTCTATTAATCTGTACACATGTTTACATACTTCTTTATATGAATATCATATTTTACAATTTAAAAATGTTAATAAAAAAAGCAAGCAAGCCTTTAACTAATATAGAATGGACTGTTTGATATATACATGCAATTCTGGAAGCAGAAAAAGATATTTGAAAAGTACTTTTTAAATTAAAACTTTTCCTATACTTTACTGTAAAAGGTAAAAGGGTTTTCTTTGATGGTTATGGACAGAGAAGTATTGTATTTATTTGGGTACTGTCCTGGATACAAAAATTCTGTAAAATCTTCCCTATCCTTAAGGATGTCCCAACCTCATTGATTATGTGCAGCACAAAGGAAGCAAGCTAACAAGCATTACAACCTGCAATTATGCCTAAATGAACCACAGGATATTAGAGATACCAAAGGAACATTTCATGCAAAGATGGGCATAATAAAGGACAGAAATGCCATGGTCCTAACAGAAGCAGAAGATATTAAGAAAAGGTGGCAAGAATACACATAAGAACTATACAAAAAAGATCTTTATGACTCAGATAACCACAATCGTGTGATCACTCACCTAGAGCCAGACATCTTGGAAGGTGAAGTCAACTGGGTCTTAGGAAGCGTCACTACGGACAAAGCTAGTGGAGGTGATGGAATTCCAGTTGAGCTATTTCAAGTCCTAAAAGATGCTGCTGTGAAAGTGATGCACTCAATATGCCAGCAAATTAGGAAAACTCGGCAGTGGCCACAGGACTGGAAAAGGTCAGTTTTCATTCCAATCGCAAAGAAAAGCAATGCCAAAGAGTGTTCAAACTACTGCACAATTGCACTCTTCTCACATGCTAGCAAAGTAATGCTCAAAATTCTCCAAGCCAGGCTTCAACAGTACGTGAACTGAGAACTTCCAGATGTTCAAGCTAGATTTAGAAAAGGGAAAGGAACCAGAGATCAAATTCCCAACATCCATTGGATCATTGAAAAAGCAAGAAAGTTCCAGAAAAACATCTATTTCTACTTTATTGACTAGGCCAAAGCCTTTGACTGTGTGGATCACAACAAACTGTGGAAAATTCTTAAAGAGATAGGAATAGCAGACCAACTTACCTGCCTCCTGAGAAATCTGTATGCAGGCCAAGAAGCAACAGTTAGAACTGGACATGGAACAATGAACTGGTTCCAAATAGGGAAAGGAGTATGTCAGGACTGTATGTTGTCACCCTGCTTATTTAACTTATGTGGCGAGTACATCACATGAAATGCCGGGCTGGATGAAGCACAAGCTGGAATCAAGATTGCTGGGAGAAATATCAATAGCCTCAGATATACAGATAACACCACCCTTATGGCAGAAAGGGCAGAGGGACTGAAGAGCCTCTTGATGAAAGTGAAAGAGGAGAGTGAAAAAGCTGGCTTAAAACTCAACATTCAAAAAACGTTAGATAATGGCATCTGGTCCCATCACTTCATGGCAAATAGATGGGGAAACAATGGAAACAGTGACAGACTTTATTTTCGTGGGCTCCAAAATCACTGCAGATGGTGACTGCAGCCATGAAATTAAAAGACGTTTGCTCCTTGGAAGAAAAGCTATGATTAACCTAGGCAGTGTATTAAAAAGCAGAGACATTACTTTGCCAACAAAGGTCTGTCTAGTCAAAGCTATGGTTTTTCCAGTAGTCATGTATGGAGAAGGCAGTGGCAACCCACTCCAGTACTCTTGCCTGGAAAATCTCATGGACGGAGGAGCCTCGTAGGCTGCAGTCCATGGGGTCGCTAAGAGTCGGACACGACTGAGAGACTTCACTTTCACTTTTCACTTTCATGCACTGGAGAAGGAAATGGCAACCCACTCCAGTGTTCTTGCTGGGAGAATCCCAGGGACGGGGGAGCCTCTTGGGCTGCCATCTATGGGGTCGCACAAAGTCAGACACGACTGAAGTGACTTAGCAGCAGCAGCAGCAGCAGCAGCAGCAGCAGCATGTATGGATGTGAGAATTGGACTATAAAGAAAGCTGAGCGCCGAAGAATTGATGCTTTTGAACTGTGGTGTTGGAGAAGACTCTTAAGAGTCCCTTGGAGTGCAAGGAGATCAAACCAGTCCATCCTAAAGGAAATCAGTCCTGAATAGTCATTGGAAGGACTGATGCTCTAGCTCCAATCCTTTGGCCACCTGATGGGAAGAGCTGACTCATTGGAAAAGACCCTGATGCTGGGAAAGACTGAAGGCAGGAGTACTGGAAGATAGAGGATGAGATGGTTGAATGGCATCACCGACTTGATGGACATGAGTTTGAGCAAGCTCTGGGAGTTGGTGATGGACAGGAAAGCCTGGCGTGCTGCAGTCCATGGAGTCACAAAGAGTCTAACACGACTGAACTGAACCATAGGAGAGGTCCTCTGGGGTCCAACTTTACCTATAGTTCTTGTGACAAATGTGAAAAGACTTCATAAGATGGCAGCAGGTATCTGGTTTTTTTTTTTTTTTTTAAATCATTCCACATGTTTGAGAATAGCTAACACCAATAACCGCGCGCCAGGCACTGTTCATGCATTTCCTTAATTCTTCTCACATTGTTCTTAGAGGACAAGCGGTATTCCCATTCCATCCTATACATGAAGAAACTGAGGTGGAGCGGTCTGGTAACTTGCTCAATATCACACCGCTAGTTGGTTTAAACAGTCAATATTTAAAAATCAATATCTTGTCTACATCCAGCAGCGACCAATCAACATATTTTGGTAGGGTGGCTTCTCCCGGAAGCCAGAAGCGCTCCGCCCCGCCTCTTGTTTCTCTAAAGTCGAGTATCCAAGGGAGTCAGAGGAAGTCGCACGGCGCTCACACTTACCACGGCCGGCGCCCCTCGCGGGCAGCTAGCTAAAGCCGAGGTGGAACTGGCGGAAGTGACGTTATCAACGCGCGCCCGGAGTCCTGTGGGATCGGGAAGGGTCGCCGTGGCGGGCGCCTGGGCCGCTGGGTGCTGAACTTCGTTTTCTCCGACCGGTAGTCGTCTCTGCAGTGACTCCAGGTAACCACCCTGTTAGCTTCTCTCTCAGAATTACTGCAGAGCGGTCACTGCAACGACTCCCTAGGGATGGTGGAGCGGAGGGGCGCGGAATGGATCCGGAGACCGCGGGGGCCGTTCCTCTGGCTCGCGCTGCCGCCCCTTCGGCCAGTCCCGGCCGGGGCTCCCGCCCGGCGCCCTCTGCGGTGTTTCGA
The DNA here is from genome assembly GCF_027580195.1 of Bos mutus. Classification (NCBI taxonomy): domain Eukaryota; kingdom Metazoa; phylum Chordata; class Mammalia; order Artiodactyla; family Bovidae; genus Bos; species Bos mutus. Next base: position 103,864,529 of record NC_091625.1, read on the forward strand.
GAGGAGCTTCCCTGTACGAGCGCTGGCGCCGGGAGCTGGTGGGGCCTGAGGCAGCACAGTCCCGCTCATCCGGAACTCTGCCATCCCTTAATTCTCTTTATTGAAAGGCCTGTGCCCACCTGTCTTGCTACCAGCAGGGGTAGTTTTATAATAAAGTTGCGCTTGAGACTTTTTAACGTTTTGTCAGAGGCCGGAGACTTCAGGCACGTTGGGGCATAATACACAAATACAAAGGTGTCCTTGTCTAGGCCCTGGACAGTGTGGTTTTTGCATGTAATACTCTAGGTAGGCGTCTCTGAAAAGATTATTCTTGATTGAGGTACGCAGACACGAGGAGACTATGCAGAATTTATTGATTCTTTTCCCTTATCAGTGATTATCTCCCCAAAATATCAAATTTGATGCGTCAGTTACCAAAAGATGAGGAGATGCTGCAAACAACTCTTTTCTGAGGATAAGTTAGTGCAGTAATAACTGTGCGGCTTTAAGAACACGGGAGGAAAGACGGTCAGTACCATCACTTCGAATTAGAGATGAGCTCTAAACAGTGATAACATTAGGCCTCAACTACTTCCTCAGATTTTTTCTCTAGACTTAGTTTGCAGAACGGGGTCAGGAGCCACCAGTTTCTGGATCAGTGTGTTCGTTATAAATGAGTGGTTTCAATCCTGCCCTCATTGTCTCTTGCCTCAACCATAGCAGTGACTCTTAAACCGAACTTCCAGCCTCCAGTTTTGTCTCTTAGAGTTCATTCATACTCTTGCTACAGTAGATCTACTCATGGTGCACTTCAAAACCTTGTCACTGCTTGTATTGCTTATCTAATATACATTTGCTGTCTCATCCCCTGTAGGAACAGTCCATGCAGTCATGCTTGGTTTGTTGCTTGCATGCTCTTTCACTTTTTGTCTCTTTGTGCTTAACCTTTCTTCTGCCTGAAATGCTGAGTGTAAATTCCTACTCACCTTGCTAGAACCAAGTTAGATGGTCCTTGCTTTATAAACACACTCTTCTGAACACTTGACAGTTCACACTGCCTTCTTTTCTCCAGCATGTATGCATGCATTTGGGGCCTCCCGGGTGGCTCAGTAGTAAGGAATCCACCTGCAGTTGCAGGAGACACCAATTCGATCCCTGGGTTGGGAAGATCCTCTGGAGAAGGAAGTGGCCACCCAGTCCAGTATTCTTGCCTGGAAGATCCCACGGGCAGAGAAGCTTGGTGGACTATATAGTCCATGTGGTTGCAAAAGAGTCAGACATGACCTAGCTATTAAACAAAAGCATACATTCATTCATCATCAACATATTATATGTCAGACACTGTACTAAGTGTAGAGATTACAAGGACATATATTCATGGTTTCTTCACTCAAAGGGCTTAGCATAGTGTGTGTCTGCTGTTACAGCACTGAGGTTTTGCAGTGATTATTTGCATATCCTATACAAATTGAACTCTTTGATGCCAGGGACTATATATATATATATATATATCCTCTTAATTTTTATATTTGCAGCACTCTGTTGTTGTAATAGATTAACAGTGTCCAAAAGAGGATAATTTTCTTACATGTCTGTTTTCGGAAGCAGCTTTCTCTGTGTTTGGTCTGCTTTCCCCTGATGGGTATGTAGGATATATAGTCTTTGGAGTCCTTTGTCCTTTCAGAATCACTGCCAGGTTCTGAGTGCTTTTTTATACAAGTACGAGCTTGAGGTACATGCGCATCTTTGACATATAATTTGTAACTTTAAGATCTATATGTTCTGTGTGAGAAAACTTTAACAGATTGGTAACATTTAAACTGAAATCTAATAGTAATAGCTGACATTTATCCTGTGCTTACTGTGTTATAACTGGATGCTGTTCTTAAGGTATTAATCAGTCCTGTTTGAATCAGTTGGTTCTCACAGCAACCTTGAGCACAGGAGTCCATATGAACTAAACTGAATAAAAGGTCTTTAATTAGTCACTCAGTTCTTTAACCTAAAAGTAATTTCAAATGTGTAGCCAGTAAAGAGATGATTTAAGGAAAGCCAGGTACGGGCATCGGAGAAGGCAATGGCACCTCACTCCAGTACCCTTGCCTGGAAAATCCCATGGATGGAGGAGGATGGTAGGCTGCAGTCCATGGGGTCGCTAAGAGCTGGACATGACTGAGCGACTTCACTTTCACTTTTCACTTTTATGCATTGGAGAAGGAAATGGCAACCTACTCCAGTGTTCTTGCCTGGAGAATCCCAGGGACCGGGGAGCCTGGTGGGCTGCCGTCTCTGGGGTCGCACAGAGTCGGACATGACTGAAGCGAGTTAGCAGCAGCAGCAGCAGCGGCAGCAGCAGCAGGTACAGGCACATTGGTATTTATGTGCTCTGAAGAGGTAAAGTGTTACATATATAAAAATATAATGTCTTATTTTTATGTCTGTACAGCTTCAATCACAGTATGTTATTTATTTAAGGTAGTTTCTCAATAAATGATCATGCCAAAGTGTATTGGATACAATTAAAAATTTATTAAACTTAATGCCCAGGACATTATAGAGGATAGAAAACTGAATGACATATTTAAAAACTTTAGTACTGTGTATACAGTGCATAATAAATATTTCTACTCAGATATGACAGTTTGCTTAGGAATTCATTTTCCTTGGATATTTTTTTCCAAAAGTTTTGAATGCTGTAAACATTCAAAACTTAACATTTAACATTATAAGACTATAAATCGAACACATAAAAAAACAATTTTTGTCCTGTTGACTCTTTTGCACGCAGTCATGAAAAACTTGGAAGGAGTAAGAGTTCAGCTTTGTAAGGTGAAAAGGAAATGGATTCCAGAGTAGCTTGATTGGGTTTTTACATTTGTTTTTTGTATAACCGTGAAACTGATTTATAAGGCTGCATAGCTTACCTGTGTTCTTACATTAAACTTCAAATCTTTTCAAAGCAGCACCGCTGTTTCTTGGTGTGCACGAAGATAACCCACAGAGCCGAGCAAGTCGCCAAGAATAGTGTGCTGGGGATGCTCTAGGAAAAGACTGAATGCTGAGGCAATTTCCAGTCCAGAGGTTTTTGATTTGCCAAGAAGGTGAACGTCATGGATCAGAACAACAGCCTCCCACCCTATGCCCAGGGCCTGGCCTCCCCTCAGGTAATGCAGCTGGAGGGAGGGTGCATATAGGACAGGACCTGCATTGTTAGAGACACTGTAAAAGGGAAGGAAGGGAATTAAGCCTCTGTTGTTGAAAATGGACTTATGTTTTTTTAAGTCTTCTGTATTTCATTGATAATTTCCTTCAGATTTTTAATAGGCGTGATAATGTTTAATTTGGGAAGTTTGGAAGCTAAAATATATATTTGTCTATAAGACTTAATCTTTTGATAAACACTTATGAAAGTGGTCTGAGTGATTATAGAGTGTTTGATTTCATAAGTAACCTAATTATTTTCTAGCTTTATCTTTTCCTTTTTATGTTTAAAGTTCCAAATAACATACCTGCTTTTAAAATTTTTAAATAACTTCTGTTTAAAAATACCCATTTTAAGTGTGTGTTTTGACAAGTGTATGCACCTTTGAAAGTTCTGAAACATTTCAGTTAGCCTAAAAATCCCTCTCTGCCCCTTAACAGTTACTCCCCTAGGCCCAGGCAAAGGCTGATCCACTTTCCAGACATAGAGATAGTTTTGTCTGTGCTAGAATATCGTGCAGGTGGCATCATACCAGTCAGTATGTGCTTTTTGTGTGTCTGTCATCTTAACCCAGCATAATGTTTGCATATATCAGCAAATTCCTTTTTATTGCCAAGTGGCCCTCTTGTGTGGATGTACCACAGTTTGCTTTCCAGTTGCTGACATTAGGGCCGTTTCTAGGTTGAAGCAATTATGAATAAAGGTGCCAGTACTCTTGCCTGGAAACTTCCATGGATGGAGGAGCCTGGTGGGCTGCAGTCAATGGGATCACTAAGAGTCGGACACGACTGAGCGACTTCACTTTCACTTTTCACTTTCATGCATTGGAGAAGGAAATGGCAACCCACTCCAGTGTTCTTGCCTGGAGAATCCCAGGGACCGGGGAGCCTGGTGGGCTGCTGTCTATGGGGTCGCACAAAGTCGGACACGACTGAAACGACTTAGCAGCAGCAGCAGCTGTATGTGTATATTCTTCATGTCTGCTATGTTTTTATTTCTCTTGGGTAGATACTTAGGAATGGGATTGCTGGGTCATTGTGTAAGTGTGTGTTTAACTTTATAAGAAAGTGCCCTGCATGTTCTCAAGTCCTACCAGCAGCATGTGAGAGTTCTCGTTGCTCCACACCCTCACCAGCACGTTTTCACTTGAGTCTAAATGTAAAAGCGTTTTCCTGTTGACTTACGATCTTGAGCATTTTGTCAACTGCTAATTAACTGTTTATGTATCTTCATTTGTAAAATGTCCTTCACATCTTTTGCCCATTTTTTTATTGGTCTGTTTGTTCATCATTTATTGCATTTTGATTGGTCTTTATTCTGCATACAAGTTCTTTCTCAGATGTATGTATGGTAGATGTTTTCTCCTAATCTGTGGCTTAATTTTTAATTTTCTTAATGATATCTTTCAAAGAATGGAAATTCTCAATTTTTTCAAAGTCTTAAACCATGGTTATCCTCTAGAGCCTGAAGGGTTAAGCATCTTCCTAAATTCTCCCGTGTTGTTTATTGAATTTCACACCTAGGTCTACTTCCACATCCTAAGCTCTTACCTACTATGCTGCTGTGCTGCAGTGAAGAAAAAAGTGATGTGTGTGAGATGACGGCTTAATAGCCCCATTTGTTCTTGGATGGTGCCTGTCTTTGCACATCTCACCTGCAGTTCTACCAGCCAAGTTCTGCAGACACTTGACACCAGCCAATCTAACTGATTGTTCTCTAACTGTCCACAGGGTGCCATGACTCCTGGAATCCCTATCTTTAGTCCAATGATGCCTTACGGCACAGGACTGACTCCACAGCCTATTCAGAACACCAACAGTCTGTCTATTCTGGAGGAGCAGCAACGGCAGCAGCAGCAGCAGCAGCAACAGCAGCAGCAGCAGCAGCAGCAGCAGGCGGCAGTGGCAGCCGTCCAGCAGTCGACGTCCCAGCAGGCAACCCAGGGGCCCTCGGGCCAGACACCACAGCTCTTCCACTCACAGACTCTTACGACTGCACCCTTGCCGGGCACCACTCCCTTGTATCCCTCCCCCATGACCCCCATGACCCCCATCACCCCTGCCACGCCAGCCTCAGAGAGCTCCGGGATCGTGCCGCAGCTGCAGTGAGTTCTCCTTGTGTGTCCTGTCCCTGCCCTGGAGGGACCCCCCTGCAACTGCGCTGCTGTTCTTTGTTCTCAGATGGATTGATTTATTTGTGTGGTATTAGTGGTGATCATGCATCAAAACTTGCTTTATCTTACTTGAGAAAGGGAAGGAAAGCTGTCTTAGTGAGTCAGTGACCCCAGTAAAGGTCTCTCATAACATCTTCAGAAATTTGGTAGCTGTGCTTATATGCTTGGCCAGTGAAGTCCAGTTTGGATTGCATTATTGTTGTCGACGTTTCGCTGTAGCTGATTAACCAGATAAGCCTTATATAGTCTCCCTTCCTTGTGGTATTATAAGTCTTTGGAAAGATTAATTGCAAAGTCACAGAATCATTATTGTTCATAGTGGTCCTTGTTTTTCTTCATTGTTTATTATTATAAGGGCTGCATATAAATCTTTGAAGAGTTGTGTCCTTCCCACAAGCTGAGGATGGCTGTTCTTGCCCTAAATGGATTTTTCTACCTATGTGAAGTGGGTCCTGTATATAATAGAAAAGGGGTAGGGGGACAGGTAGGGAAAATTTCTCCTCCCTGAAAAACAGATATCCTCATATCTGTCAGTAAGAATTATATAGCTTTTGCCATTAGGAAGCTTATAACCACATGAAGGGTTATTTGTAATAAATACATCACCCAGTTTTCATGCAAGTCATTCCTAATCATTTTTAGAAATAAGTAATGTTTAATCATGGATCATGACTGTTACACAGAGACCTAAATCTTGCCCTGGGTGTTTGTTTGATCTGAAACAATTAAAGAAAACAAAATAGTTTTAATGATTTTAGAAAGATAAGCACTTATTAGTTCATTTTTGTAAATACCATATGCTGTTGTCTTGCACAGTTACCTGGCCCCTATGCCCATTTAAGTTTGCACCTTTGGTTTAAATTGTAATTTATACCCAGTTCAGATGGGTGTTTATTTCTTGCCAGCACCTTAATATTTCTGGTATTCCACAAAGCATCCCAAAAAATTCACAGAACTGTGGAAATTAAATAACATACTTTTAAACAGCCAATGGATCAGAGATCACAGGGGCAGTTAGAAAATAGTTAAGACAAATGAAAATGAAAATACTGTATAGGGCTTCCCAAGTGGTGCTAGTAGTATAAAGAATTGCCTGCCAATGCAAGAGGCACAAGAGATGTGGTTGGATCCCTGGGTCGGGAAGATCCTCTGGAGTAAGTAATGTAACCCACTTCAGTATTCTTGGTTGGAAAATTCCATGGGCAGAGAAGCCTGATAGACTTAACGGAAGCCTGATGGAGCACAAAACATTTGGGATGCAGCAAATGTGGTACTAAGGGTGAAATTTATAGCTGTAAATGATCACATTAAAAAATAAGGAATATTTCAAAGCAATAACATTACAACTAGAAAAAGAGCAAACTAAACCAAAGCTGTAAAAGGGAGTTTTTGTCTTCTGCCTGCCATGCTGTGGGGCGCAGGCGCCTCAGCACAGTTATGGAGGTGCTGCTCCAGAATACCAGTTGCTCCCTGACATCAGGGGGAGCAGAGGGCAGGGTGGGGGGGCCCTCAAAGAGAGGAGAAGAGAAAGAAAGTTAAAAGTGTTCATTGGACCTACATAATAAATATTGATGTTTGGTTTTCTTGATCTACTGAGAGTTAATTGGAGGAAAAAGGTTTCCTTCCTTTGTCAGAGATGATTGAATTTTTGTTTGTCCAAGATACTTAATTTGAAAGAAGTGAGAAAGTCATACCTCAGTTAGGAGCCATGCATATACAGAGCAGTGTCTTCATCTGAAGATGCAATACTAATAGTTATTACTTCATAGTGTATTGTAAGTACTAAGTGAGGTTATCTATGTATGTTGGCGTGGTGTTTGGTACTTGTTTAAACACTTAATGTCAGCAATTAAAAAATTTGTTTAATTTAAAAAAATTAGGAAAGATTATGTTTTTTAGATAATTAACAGTAAATAATCGTGTTTTCTTTTCAAATTTCTTACAGAAATATTGTATCCACAGTGAATCTTGGTTGTAAACTTGACCTAAAGACCATTGCACTTCGTGCCCGAAATGCTGAATATAATCCCAAGGTCAGAACAACTGTATCAAATAATAGTGATAACAGAATTTTCTTCCAAAGGTCTTTAGATTAAAAAGAATAAGTTGTGTTTAAGTTTGTCGACACCAACAAAAGAAGAATTTAAGGCAAAATATGTAGCGTTTTTGTTAAATAACTGCCAAGTAAGAGATTGCAAGAATATAGCAGTCCACAGGATAAAGTTTAATATACTTATTGTAAGGGGATCATGTAAAGTTACTGAACAAAATATGTAGTGTGATCCCATTTGTGTTTTGAAAACTATAGAATAGAATGCCAGGCTACTTGGAATTTACTTCAAAATAATACAATTGGAGAATTGGGAAAGGGGCATATGAATGAGACAAGATTAGCCAAAAACTAGTAATTGTTAAAGTTGGATAATAAGTACAAGGAAGTTTAATATATTTTTCTACCTTTGTATAACTGCCAAGTTTTTTTTTTTATATAATAAAAAGATTAAGAAGAAAATACCTACAAATTTTCAGATTTTAAGATAACAACCTAATGCACAGGGCAAATCCGTATGAGTGTAGCATTATAAGAATTAACTTTTTGTCTATCATAATTTTTTTAAGTTGAATACATAATTTTACATATTTTTTTTCCTAATGAAATGATAGTAGTTATCCAACCAGTAAAACTGGTTAAAGGAATTTAGGAAATGTAAAAAACTATAGAAGGAATTTAGAAAATGCAAAATAATTAGACATTTCCTGGGACTTGTATAAACTAGAATATAATGCTAGCGTTTTTACATGGTGGTAAAGTTAGAAGGAAGACAGACTGTAGTTTTTAAATTAAAATTGTTAAAGCTATCTAACTTGTCAGAGTCATCCTCATTAGAAATATGTGAAGTTTTTGCGTGTAATCAGGTAGCAGATACTACATTTTTAGAGAGGCCATTGCATTTATATAAATGCCAATATATCAGTGCAGTTTCAAAAAGTCTACAGGATCAGGGAGGTCACTTCACTGTGTGTTGATATGCTTGTAATGTGATATAGTCCTTCTGGAGGTGGAATGGTTTGTAAGTTGATTTGCCTAAAAGATCATTAATAGAACAGAAAATGTACAGTTAAAGGTTTGCAGATGTCACTTATCTTCAGCTGTTGGGATGTGCGTGGCAGAACACACACGTCTCGGTCCAGCTGCCTCTGTCGTCACAGTTTACATGTTTGTTTCCTGTGCAAAAGCTTGTGTGCCACGTGGTGATGGAAGGGAGTCCTGTAAGGAAACGCACGACAGGGGTCGTGACTGTCTCAGTACCAGGTCCTTCTCGTTATTTGGGATGTTCTTGTTGTTGTGTAGTTCTCCTGATGGAAGTCAGCAGTCTGACCTCATTAACTGTTGTCTCTGGCTGTTGTAGCGTTTTGCTGCTGTAATCATGAGAATAAGAGAGCCCCGCACCACTGCACTGATATTCAGTTCTGGGAAGATGGTGTGCACAGGAGCCAAGAGGTGGGTTTAAAGGAGTTCATTGTCCTGGTCTGCATGTTACAGAGAGATGGCTGTGTCATGGTATCCAGATGTTAGGCTACTACTTAAATACAATCACAGTGTTATTGTTGCTTTCAGTATTAAAGTAGTTGATTGTCATCACCTTAGACAGTGGTGGCTTCATTTTCTTAAAAATAGGCGTTAGTTTAAGATGTGTGTTCCAACCTGATTTCTGTGTAACTCAGCATGTGTGCGTGCCAGACTTCTGTGATTCGTGACCCTGCACTTGAGAGCCTTTTGTCAACAGTGATGTTACTGCTTTTGTTACATAAGCCCTGCACTGCTAAGTCATATTTTATCCAACAAGTAAGTTCTAGGAATGGATAAAGAAAGACATGACATAAAAGAGGAATTAGTGTATGCATTCTTTGAGTATAAATCTCATCAGTATATTCCTATCAAAATGACGCTTGTTGGTTTTTATCTCAGTAGCAATTTGTGGGCTTAAATACAGCAATATTAATGATAATGGTGATGCTGATAGCCCCATAAAATCTGGGGCTATCAATACTTTGGTGAATTGAAAGGTATTCATTTGGTAGGCCTACAGTTTTCTATCAAGGATGGGGGGAAGTTTCTCATCTAAATAATTGTGTTAGCTGACTTTGAGTATGAATAGCTCACTTTTTCTTTCCTAGTGAAGAACAGTCTAGACTAGCAGCAAGAAAATACGCCAGAGTTGTACAGAAACTGGGTTTTCCAGCTAAGTTCTTGGACTTCAAGATTCAGAACATGGTGGGGAGCTGTGATGTGAAGTTCCCTATAAGGTTAGAAGGCCTTGTGCTTACCCACCAACAGTTCAGTAGGTAAGTCTAAAGTACATGGTGGTTGCTTTTGTCAACAATTTTAATTTATAATCTATTTAAACATTGTTCATGATAAGCAGAATAATTAGTTCAGTTCAGTTCAGTCGCTCAGTCGTGTCCGACTCTTTGCGACCCCATGAATCGCAGCACGCCAGGCCTCCCTGTCCATCACCAACTCCCGGAGTTCACTCAGACTCACGTCCATCGAGTCGGTGATGCCATCCAGCCATCTCATCCTCTGTCGTCCCCTTTTCCTCCTGCCCCCAATCCCTCCCAGTATCAGAGTCTTTCCCAATGAATAATTAGTATGTAAGAACAAATGATATACTGATAGGTATATTTATTGTTGAAGTGTCTTCCTGATTTCTTTGGTAATACCTACTGTTGTCACCAGCCTCCTACCTCTCTATCTTCTAACTCAGTGACACCCAGAACTCCCCTTTACTGGCATGAAATTGATTCCCTTCTGTATGTTTCATCATCTTATTGCTCAATAAATACATTTTAAATGAATAAATAAAACCCACAACCTCTTGTATCAATTTTTCCCCCAGTTGTTTGAGTCTTTTGTTCTCCTTCCTGAAGAAGACTTCAAAGGCAGGTGGTCCCTGATCACCTCTCACAGCTTTTCTGCTCAGAGCAGCCCCACGGCTTATCATGCCCCTCTTGCACCAGGACCCTTGCACATCCCACTTTTATCCCTGGCACACTCTTTTGTCACTTTTTACCTAAGAAACTCCCACTGGCATTTCATGTATCCATCCCAGCATCTCCCTTCCCCAGAGAAGCCTGCCTTGAATTTTCCAGTAACTTAAACGCTGTCATACATCCTATTTTCAATCTGACAAAGTGAGATTACTAGAACAAAACTACACCAGTAGTGCATTTAGTCAGATAACTGGCACCCACTCCAGTACTCTTGCCTGGAAAATCCTGTGGACGGAGGAGCCTGGTGGGCTGCAGTCCATGGGGTCGCACAGAGTCGGACACCACTGAGCAACTTAGCAGCAGCAGCAGCATACCAATAGTGCATTTAGTCAGATAACACGGGGCAAGGTTCAGTCTCCAACCAGTCTCTCTGCTGTCACTTTGGTTAAATTGCCTGAGCAAACGTAGCAGCTAGAAGATATTTCACTTTAAGGAGATGAGATGTGAATAATTAGAGAATAAACTGTGTGACTGGCAGATCTTATAGATGGATGATTACTGGGCTCTTTTAAGTTGATATAAACTTGTCCAGAATGAAACTTGATAAAGATCAGAGACTACAGAACATATTTATAAAACTCTTGTTCTTATGTCAGGAAATCCAGATTCATTAGCAACAGAGTTAGTTGGTCTTCAAGTGCTGGTGACAGGTCAGCCTCACTGGCCGCAGAACTGGGCTTCACCCTCATTAGTCTGTGGCTGCCCCAGTGCTGTCCCTTGTTCAGGTCCTCATTTTTTCTAAAGGCATGAGCAGCTGTTAATTTAAACTGTTTTTGCTATTTTCCTTCTAGTTATGAGCCAGAGTTATTTCCTGGTTTAATCTACAGAATGATCAAACCGAGAATTGTTCTCCTTATTTTTGTTTCTGGAAAAGTTGTATTAACAGGTAAGTTGTAACAGAAAGTAGTGGTTGAAGTTTTGAAAGGGTCGAGAATGGCATTTTCTCAGTACTTAGAAGAAATATCACAGTGTTGGGACAGTTAACTAGTGACTTGCAGAGAAGCTTTGCCCCTTTTCTCTCTTCCCCAACACTGATGGGAAACATCCACCAGAGGCGGTGAGCTGAGGAAACTCAGATCACAGACTTGCTGATTGAAGCATCACCTTGGCAGGGAGGGGTGGAGGTGAGCATTACATTGCATAATAGATGGTGTTTTAAGTTGGGTACCATTGTCTAAAACCTTGGTTTTCCTCGGCATTATCATTCTGCCTCAACAAAGGAAGATTCAAAAGAGCTTGGTTAAAAGCGGCAGTTGAGAGTAAGACTCCATCTCTCTCAGCTGCTGCCCTGCTGGGCTCTGCCCTGGTGCCGAGACCAGCGCTGTCACATGGGCAGACTGTAGGCGTGGAAGGTGGGGTCATCTGTGTTGTTGCTTTGGTAATTTTTTTTTAAAAGCCAAATTAAGAAAATACCACTTTAAAAACAAAAATATGATTTTGACAAGGGATTCCATTGTTAATGTTTTAATGCCTGCATCTGTCTTACTGGATATGGAGAGAATTGTGCTTTTGTGGTTAAGAAATGCCATTTCAGACTCTTTTCTGCTCCACTTGTCTTCGTAGGTGCTAAAGTCAGAGCAGAAATTTATGAAGCCTTTGAGAACATCTACCCTATTCTGAAGGGTTTCAGGAAGACAACGTAATGGCTGCTGTGTTCTCCTGCCTCCCCCACCCCCTTTTTTTTTTTTTAAACCAATCAGTTTTGGTACACTCAGTGGTGTTGTGGACGGCCCCACGGGGTAGAGGATGGGCGTCTGGTTGTAGGGTGCGGCACCAGGTGAAGCGCCCTTCCACGCGCACCCCCGTGGGGTGCCGGAAGGGGTGTTGTTTCTGCACAGAGAACACCAGAGCGTCACTGTAAGTGGCTCAAACTGTGCTGCTATACGGGCAGTGCTGCCTGTTATTTATATTTAGATTTTAAACACTTACTGCTGTTGACAAGTTGGTTTAAGGGACAAAACTAAGTGTTAAAGCCACCTCAACAATTGATTGGACTTTATTTTGTTTAATTTCTTCCCCATAAACCACAGTTTTTATATTTCTACCAGAAAAGTAAAACTGTTTTTTAAAAAGTGTTGTTTTCTAATTTGTAACTCCTGAGGGTTATTTTTGTGCCAGACACATTCCGCCTTTTCAGTATTGCAGGACAGAATAGAAATGTATTAATGAAAACAAATGGCTGTACATATTTTTCTTCCTTCAGAGTACTCTGTACAATAAATGCTGTTTATAAAAGTGTTAGATTGATGTTGTAAATGAAACTTTGTAAGATTCATGTGATCATACTGTTAAAAAATTGTATTTTAGATATAATGCCTGAAACCATTTTAGTGTGTTTGCTTGCTTGCTTCAATCAGCACTTCATTGTTGCCATGAAAATGGCAGAACTGTGAAAATGTACAGTTGCTCACAAAACGTGTTTATTACATCCCATATATTGAGCACCTTCTATTTCCCACAGCCCTTAATTCTCACAAAACCTGTAATCAGGTTTTGTTGCTCTTACACGAGGCAAGCAAGCTAGGTCCCACCCCAGGTTACAGAGCAGGTAAGTGGCAAACATGGCTTCTAAGCCAAAGGCCTTCATGGTTAGAACTGGGGTAGTCCAACAGACTAACAGATGGGTGTCTTGTGCTCGTGAATATCAGGTTAACATGTATAAGTTTTGGGGTTTCATCATATGTGATGTGTGTGATTTTCTTTTTAATTGTAAAAATTGTTTTTCAGACAGCTCAGAGGTATATAATCAGAAAGGTAAGTTTCTTTCTTCCTCTTCTGTTTTCCCTGGTGTTTCCTCAGCTCTCTTCTGTTCAGATTCTTTCCCTTGGGGGTGCTTTTCTCCATATTTGGAGAATACAGTAAAGCATATGTTGATTTTATGGCTCCATTTTGTAGTCAGTGTATCATACACATATTTGCATGACAGACATACTTCCATGACATGGAACTCAGTGGTGTCATATCATCCCTTGAATACCTTAATACATTTAACTATCTCCTGAATTACGTTATCATTTACGTTATCTGCAGTGTTTCACTATTATAAACAGTGCAGCAGGGAACGTCCTTTTGTGTTCTTGTGAGGAGTACAGGTGTTTCTGTAACAACACTCCTAGGAGTCACTGTATTAAAGAAGTTATACATCCTAGGTTTTAGTAGATCCATACCAGATTATAGTCCAGAAGAAGTCATTAGTGATGTCAGTAATGCAGGAATTCATCCAAAAGACATCATTCCAGTAGTATCTCCTTCTATCCAAGAAAGAATTGTCTCCTCACGTGTAGGTCTTCTCTTAGGTTCTTCAGTAAAGTTTCATAATTTTTTTTATTTAGGGCTTTTACATTTCATAGAAGTTAATTCCTAAGTATTTTATAGTTTCTTATTAATGGTATTTTTCAGAATACTTTAAAATTATTGTTGATATATTTATCTATTTCCAATCACTTGACTGAACGTACATTACAACTTACAGTTGTAAAATGCAGCACACACAGGAAACCCAACACACGTTTCACATATTATTCAGAGGCAGACACCCCAGCAGCCAGCAGCCAGAACCTTGCGAGCCATCCCAGAAGCTCCTTATGGTCCAGTCCAGACACACACCCCGTAACTATTATCCTTTGACAGTAATTACCAAACACCAATATCGATTAGTCTTCCATTTTAATAAATCGGTATGTTTTTATGTCTGTTTTATTCCGGAAGTTCCCCATCTCACTTAAGGAAATTTACAGGCTTGTTTGGCTAGTGGTTTCTTGGTCTATTTTGCTGTTGGCAAACTCCAGACGGTGCAGTCAGCACACCCTCTTCTGTTTCCTGTGGCTGCATCTGAAGGCTTGATCCCTTTATAGAGACTGTAAATAGTGGTTTTAGGAGTTGAATGTCTGATTGTCTCCTTCTCATTGATCTATTAATTCCTTAGGTTGTATAAGATGAAATTTTAATCACTTTTTCATTATTTGTTGGAAAACTTTTTTTATAGTGATATACTTCACATAGCAGGATAAATGCTTACTTTCCCTTTAAAATTTCTCAAGACAAAAATGCCTCATTAAGTTCATATTAATACATCCAATCCAGACTGCAGGGCTTTTAGTCAGCTCTGTATTTTTTAATTTATTATAATTGGAGGATAACTTTACAATGTTACAATGGTTTTTGCCAAACATCAACATGGATCAGCCACAGGTATACGTGTGTCCCCATCAGCTCTGAATTAATGTATTTTATGCTTAGAACCCTTAATTTTTAAAGACACATGGGATGATGAGTTAGAATAACAGAGTACTGCCACCGATATGATTATCAAAAGCACTGGAACGTTTCTTCTTCACTATAATCTGAATTGTTGAAGGACGAGACCGGCACTCAGTACCTGAAATGAGGAGGTGGATGCACTGCTCTCTACAGCGGGGTTAGCTGCCTGGTCAGGTGGTGTCCAGGCCAAGCCCAGGGTTGGGGGGATGGTGGAGTACATGGTTTGGCAGTTTGATATCCTCTGCAGGAGCAGTTGCTGGGTCTTGCATCAATCATTTCATGGTCATCATTAAGGTTTTTAAATGTGTCTTCACATTTCTAGAAACAACTGAGTTACCTTTTTTATCTAAGTTTTAAAATTGTTTAGTTATTTCAACTAGTTGCTTTTTTTGGACATGGCTGCCAAGTCAGTGCTGTGATTTGGATGTCTGTGTCCAAGTGGAAATGCCCTGTGAACTCCCTGTCATCTCCAGACCATGGCAGGAATATACACGTAAAGTAGCTTGGCCGATTACCACACGCCTGCATGTCTATACAAACATCCAGGGATGTCTCCAAGTAGAACATAGTGAATTCACTTAAAAAGTCCTTAGCAGTCAGGGTGCTGTCCTATTTTGGCAAACTTACATCTGAGTTACAGTTTGGACTCTGAAGGTCCCAGGAGATCAGTTCTCCACTGAGCTTCCTGCCAAGTGTGTGACTCTTGCCATATTGTCTCTCAGTAGCCACAGGCTATGTCCCCTTAATGATGGGTGATTCTCGCTGACTTAGCACTCCTAGCTTCAGGACTGTAATGCCATTCTCTCCCTCTGAAAGTTGTATTTAAGTCTCTCCATGGGATTCCATACTGCAGTTTCACATTTAGTGCTACGTGTAACTATTTTATATACACACCTTTGTATGAATTACATACACACCTGGTGGCTCAAGATGGTACGGAATCCGCCAGCAATGCAGGAGACCTGGGTCTGATCCTAGGGTTGGGAAGATCCCCTGGAGAAGGGGATGGCTACCCACTCGAATATTCTTACCTGGAGAATTTCATGGACAGAGGAGCCTGGCGGGCTACAGTACATGGGGTTGCAGGGTCGGACACGACTGAGCGACGACTACTACAGTAGTAACACTACTATACACACACCACCGAGTAAAAGGCTAGGACTTCCTGATATAAAAGTATAATGAAGTAATCAAGTCGGTGGCATTAGCAAGTGATGTTACGCCGTTCTAGGTTGTGTTTATGGCAGCAGTGCATTTCAGGGTTAGCAGGGCTGTTAACCAGAACTAGCTGTCAGTCTTGAAGCAGTGATGAACAGCAATGTCTCCAGGTTTGCCTTAGTGCTGGGCAGGCTTCACTGCTGCTGAGAGAACTGGGAATTATCACAATGTAAGTGTGTATTGCTTGGGGTGGGAAGGAGCCTTAGCACTGATTTAGGAACCACTTGTGTAAACAGAGTATCCCTCATTTGAAAGCCTCTTCAGGGCCTCCCTTAGGCCCAACAGTCCCTGGGGCCCAACCCAGAGAAATTCCAGTGGCTGATTCCAAATCATTCCTCGGGTCTGCCTGCTACCTGGGCAGTGCTGAGACAGGCAGATGGAAAGAGAAGACCATCGCTCTTGCCTTTCAGTCTGTGGTCTGTAAGCAGTGCCACTGGCTGACTAAGGTCAGTTTTGAGGTAGAGCTTTTCCAAGTCAGCTCTTCTGATCACAAATCTACTCATTTTTCTGATCCTGCTAACTGTTGCTTTCAGAATTAGTGGGTATCGAATTCACTGTACTAATTAGTCAATGATTAGTGATTAGTGAATGATTTTCCAGGCAAGAGTACTGGAGTGGATTGCCATTTCCTTCTCCAGGGGATCTTCCAACCCAGGGATAGAACCCAGGTCTCCCACATTGTAGGCAGACACTTTACCGTCTGAGCCACCAGGGAAGTCCAATTAGTGAGTGGGGTTCAGAATTTTCTCACATTCTGGGCTTCCATGTAAACTGGAGCCTGTGACAATCACCTGATTATTAAACATGTCTCTTGGGATTTTACCCAACTATTTTTCTCTTGAATTTTGCAAATTTTAGGGGGAAAATGCTCTGAGTGATAGTTTGACTTAATTAGGCACATAATCCATTTTTATTATAAAAAGAAATATAAGTAAAAAGATCTTAGTTCTTTTTAAATATAACTTAAAATTAAAAAATTCATTTTAAACATAAGTAAAAAGTTCTTGGTTCCACTGTTGAGTTCACATCTACTATCTCTGATTTTTTGATACACATACACATGTATATTTTTACAAAACCTTCAAAGTATGAATACCATCTATAATGGTATTATAGATGAGATGGTATTATAGATGGGGTGGTATTATAGATGGGGTGGTACTATAGATGAGGTGGTTTATAGATGAGATGGTATACAGATGGTATTGTCTATTTTACTTGATCTGCATATAGGTCTGTATCATTAAGATGGTAGCCTCCTGCTAGATAGATATACCAGAATTTATTGAATTCCCTGCCACTGGACATTTTTGTCTAACATTCAGACAATGTAAACAACACCTAAAACATCATCTTTGTGTATCTCTGGTACAACTGTTTCCTTAGGATAAAGTTCTAGAAATGGAACTGCAAGGTAGAAGAGATTATGAATATTTTAAGACTTTACACCATTGTCTTTAGGCTGCATCTGTTATATCTTGCTTCCAAACAAATTCCTCTGTGTAGCCAATGCCCAGTTTACAGCTTTCAGCACAGGTGAAGATGGCCAGGACTCCCCAATCGACACTCCTGCCCAGTCTGTCGGCCTTCAGGTAGTTGAGCAGCTGAGGCATGACCTGAGAAAAGGATGGCACAATCAGAGCTCTCCTTGGAGGTGAGGAGCACACAGTTTTCAACAGACCAGATCTTCCCTGCCAGGGCTACTGTAGGGATCCCGATCTCTCAGTCTCCACATTTTACAGCAAGGTTGCAGACATTACACTGGTAACTTACTAACAATCTAAAAATACTTTACAGCTCTGTGTTTCTTTAAAGCCCCTCTTTATATTTGGTGTCCTTTTATCTGAGAAAGAAGTTCCCAAGTATAAGATTGGCTGATCTGTTTAACCTGGCTGTTAATTATTTTTTATTAATAATAATGCCACAAAAATAGGGCAGAGGCTTCTATTTGGGCAACTTTATTTTGTGTTATTTACAACCTGAATAGCAGATGCCGTTACTATGACTCTGAAGAAACACTACCGTGGAATACAAAAAGACAACCTACTGACGTATTTGTTTAGACTAGAAAGGGGTCTGAGGAGTCCGTGGTCTGGGAGTGAGTGGAGGCAGCACTGCCACCACTGCTATCAGACTGCTGTACGTGGGTGTCAGGCACCAAGAACCAGTCCATTTTGGGTCAGTCCTCAAATTACCCTTTCAACCGTTACGAAACAACTATGACTTTATAATGTTAGTGAATCGACAGTTCAAGAGTAGTTTCCACCCAACCCAAATGGATCCTGACACTAATAATCTCTTTTCGGCAAGACAAATCTTATCTTAATCATTACATTCATTTGTTCTAACAAATCCACAAACCAAGACTAAACAGAGCAAGGGTTCTAAAATACTCCTCTCACGAAGACTGAAGCTATATTATTTTAAATTATAAAGGTAACAACAGAGGCACTAAAAATAACGCTATAACCACACTGGGAAGCAGGGGGTGGTCCAGGTGGCATAAGTGACGTTTAAACCCTCACTACTGCGGAAGCCAGTCAATAGCGTCTATAAACTAGTAAACTGATAAATCTCAGAAAAAGCAAGCAAATTGGAGGCAGAAGTAACTTCCAGATTAACCAGTAGAGGATAATTCCCTCCTTGGAACATACTGTAAGGTGGGGCAGAAACTACTAATTGTCCTTAAAGGCCACCTTCCACACACAGCGCCCACAGGAACTCCTGCAAATAGATTACTTTGGCAAAGTTTTTTTAATATTTAATAGGGTAAATATATACTAAAATATTCCTTTTCAAGATCCTACCTGGAATTCAAATAATCTCTTAGCACCACAGGGGCAATCTGGAATATCCTTTTCTTTAGGGATATTTTCACCGGAGATCCAGAGCGGGGCAATCCCTCTGCCGTATCTGAGAATCTAAAATCAGTTAGGATCAGTTTAAATCACCAACATCTCATGTTACCTGAGGATCATCTCAAGAAACTTTGTACATACTCTGACAATTGATGAAACACTCATCTGAAAACCGGTTTCCTGCCTGCCTCTCCCCGACTCCCTGGCACATACACACGGCACCCTTAATGCCTGCCTCAGTATCGTCAAAGTGACACTGTCCGCTCATCTGATGCAGGTCATCACAAGTATTTTTCTTAGATGACAATACGGTTAAATTCTGAATTCTATGGCTGTTTTGTGAAGAGACTAACAATAATTTTATTTCCCCATTACCAGGTTTTGAATATAAAATGCAGCCCAGTGTCTCTGCGGACCTTCACACAGATAAGGAGCCTTAGTTGCCAATTTTGAAACGAACAAATACCAAGTGAGACACACTGTTTTAAATACAACAGAAGTAAATTTCACTATAATAAAATGTTACGTAACAACCGAGTGATTTTCCTAGATGTTTCTTGTTAAAAAAGAAATACACATTGCTAAAAACCACCTTCTCAGTATTTAGGACCTAGACCTATTCTTCCTATAAGCCCCTAAGTATTTATTTGCTCTAGTAACTGACTTACGGGAATTTTGCAAAGTCTTTACTGGTTTATATTTATGGTGAAGGAAATTAAGGGAATAAAGTTAATGGAAGAAAACAGGCAAAGGGAAACAGTTGCTGAACACTTACTGTAAGTCTATAATCTACCTTGATCCTCAAAACCACTTTTTTCTTCTCCCTATACTGTAGATACAACTACATCAGAAGGCCAAAATATAACCCAAGGAGCCAGGAATCCTCACACCACGAAAACCCATTATTCTTTTCACAAAGTCAGTGATTTCTCTACGAATGTGTCAGGTTAATGTTTTAAGTCAAAGGTCCCTGTTGGAAAAATGGGCCAAAATTTCTTCTCTGTCTTGCCATTAGTGTCTAAACTCCATGTGTTACAGGCAACAAAAGATGTTTATCTCTGCTGATGGTTTTAGAAAATGACTGTATGATACACAATGTAACCTTTAGTCTTTCCGTAACTATTAAAAGGATCAGCACTACAAACAGCTTTCCATATGGACCACTTGTGTGAAGGAATCCCACAGACAAGAGACTAACTGTATTAGAAAAAGTTACTTCTACACAGGTGTGTTTTTTTTTCCTGGCGCGGGGGCGGGGTGGGGTGGGGTGGGGGTTTTTGGGATCTTAGTCTCCCCACCAGGGATCGAACCTGGGCCCCCAATAGTGGGAGTGCAAAGTCCTAACCACTGGACCACCAGGGAATTCCCAACTCAAGATTCATACCCCTACACCACTTGAACAGCAGAAGGAGCTATATGAGTTCCATTTTACCTGTTCTGGTTCAAGGGATATTTTAGTTTTAAACTTCTGGAAAATTCTATCTTCCTTAGATTCATGTTTTGCCATGGATTCCAATTCTTCCTCATGTGCTTCACCTGAAAAATCATCAACATTACTATTATGGCAACAGGAATAACCCACATGCAATCTTGACAATAAACACATGCAGAGGAAAGCCAGTTTTTAAACAACCAACTTAGTGTTAAATCAGACAGTGAAGGCCTGATGTTTTCACAGGTTTGCCCTGTTTTGGTTCATTAACATCTGTGCTTTAAGACTACCTGACTTTCCAGGTACTCCATGAAGCAGCATTATTCTGCTGTTTCTTTAAAGAGCTTCTCCTTAAACCTTCAAATTAAGAATAGACCCCAAGTCCCAGGCTCAGGACTGAAAAGGATACTCCCAAATCATGAGCCCTTCTAATTCCTATGTCCTTCACTTGTCTGAACTCTTATTTCCAGTTTCTTTCTGCCCCATCTCTCCTTTCCCAACTGGTACACTCATTCAGTCATCACAGGCTCACTGGACCTGTCAGCTCACACTTTCACTCTTACCTCTGGAATCCCAGCTAAATGAATCACCCTGTCCTGAACAGCCAAGAGTCTTTGTGACTCAGAGGGTATTTCTGATATCCTGAATGTGAACTATAAGCCAGTAAACTGACATTCTAATGTAAAATTTAATTTAGAATCTAAAAATCTACATTCTGTGGTGATTAAGAGATCAAGTTCTAAAGTCAGTAAGGTGTAAGCTCAAACTCCAGTTCTGAAACTTAACTTTGGTCAGTTATATGCCCAAACAAGTTATACCCAGAACCTCAAATTCCTCACTGCAAAATGAGGTACTGTTTTCAATGTATTGTTCTGATGTGAAAATCTCAGTGAGATCATGCACAGAAGGCCCATGCTACGTGCTGTACAACAGAGTATGTGTTGGAGAAATGCTGGCTCCTCCTGAGCACAGGCACTGCTCTAGCACGTGACCACCGGGAAGTAACTGACAGAATCATGGACCTGAAACTTGCTAGGTAAGAGGGCGCCTGCCACCCACCAAACACTGCAAGGCACTCTCATGTACACCATCTCAATTTGAGAAACAAATCTTGGAACCAGATAAACTTTCCAAGTTTCCAACATCTTGTGAAGCCCCACCCAACTGACCACCTGGATACACCCTGTGACACTTCACAGGAATCAAAATATACATTGTATATGCCAATGAGAGGAGTACAGAAAGGATATCTTCAAATGAGACAGTATTTGAAAAGTACAGGTTGAAGCCTCCCAAGTGAGTCGCTCAGTACTTCTCTTCTCAGCATATTGAGCCCTTTCTTTCAAGTATTATATTCACTCACTTAACAAATGAGTTTTGAAACAGATTCCTTACCCATGGTTCCTATAATCTCTGATTCATCATCTCTTTCCACAACTTCAGGCATAATCTCATCTTCTGTTTCTATTACAATTTCAAATTCTGGAAAAAGGAAGTTGTGATCTGGAACTGTATTGTCCAAATTATCTGAAACAAAAGGTAACTAGCATCATTAGTGATCATTTAGTTTTAAGAATCAAATAATTTCCTTTTTCTGAAATGTATTCCATGTCATAAACAGTATTCCTTAGAAACTAACACATGTAGCTCCACCATTGTAGATTATGGTTCATACATTACATGACTGTATTAAAGCATGGTTGGGATGTGAGTGGGTGAGAACTCACAGCTCCTTCTTCATAAAGGTGTTTATGTCACTAGTTAACCAAAACTCTGAAAATTATTACACCTTTTCTAATGTTAACCTTTATCCTCAAAATGAAAGATTTGGCCTACAGACACCAGGAAACTGAGCTGATATTTAAAAATTAAAAAAGAATTGACTGACCTGTCTGTGCACAAGCCTGCTTATGTCCTAATCTCCAGTCCAGACTCTGATGCTCCTTACTGCAGTAATGTGCCTTGTGACATCTGGAGCATCTTTTGGGGCCTGAACAGCCACAAACTCTGCAGAGATGTGCACCAGACTTGAGGTGGAGATACACAGACTCTCCTGTCTCTGACGGAGGATCCTCAGAAGGTGGCTCGTAGGAGTAGAAGTCATTTTGCCTGGGGAGCTGATTTCTGAAAACTAAGGGGAGAAAAGGAGAACTGTTAATGAATGATTTAAATAAAACAATATAGCAATTCAAGTATTTGAGCCTTCACACTGGACTGAAAAAAAACATTCATTTTTAAAAAAGAAAAACTGAAGACAGTTTTCACGTGCAAAGAGCTTATTTTTTGGAAACGGAGAAAAGAAGGAGAAACTTTTACAGTTCACACAACTAAATACGCCCTTACAGTTTATTCAAATTAACAATAATAGGTAAAGTCAGACTACAGAAAAAAGTGACAATTTCTATTACCTGAAAGTAACCTACCACACCTATTACCTACTAACTAACCAGAAGGCTGGCGGCTAGGAGTGGGCGAGCACGCGGGACGCCCCGACCCCTGCAAGTGCTCGGGGGTTCTGGGGGGGAGAGGCCGGCGGGGTACGGGGAGCCCGGGCGGTTTCCTGAGGGGAGAAGCCGGCAGGGTGCCGGGTGGGAGAGGCCAGCGGGGTACGGGGGAGGCCGGGCGGCTTCCGGGACCCAACCCGGAGCAGAGGCCGCAGCCGCTCACCGCGCAGGCCGCAGCAGCACGGCGGCGTCCGGCAGCAGAAGAGGAAGAAACAGCGGTGGAAGGCGTCGGCGCGGCCCGGCAGCGGCGCGTACACCTGCAGCAGGAAGGCCATCGGGCGGCCACACAGCGGGCAGGCCAGCTCCGGGGGCCCGGGCAGCCCGGCCGCACTCAGCCACGCCGGCCGGCCGCCCACCTTGCTTGGGAACTGCTCGCTGCGCAGCCGCCACGACGGCGCCGCCTCCACGAAGCCCAGCTCCGCCGGCCCAGCGCTTTCAGACGCCATGGCGTGGGGTGTAGGCTCCTCGGTCCACGGAACCGCCGCCACCGCCGCCGAAAGTCGGCGCCGGAAGTGCGGAAGGCGGGCCAAACGTGATTGGACGACAGCGCAGAGGGGGCGGGGACACGGGGGGACCGGATACCCGGTTTCCGGTCCTTGCCTGGGGCTGAATAGAAAATGTCGGGTCCCTTGTTAAGTTCGGTTCAGTGGCTCAGTCGGGTTCGACTCCTTGCGACCCCATGGACTGCAGCACGCCAGGCTTCCCTGTCCATCACCAATTCCCGGAGATTGCTCAAACTCATGTCCATCGAGTTGGTGATGCCATCCAATCATCTCATCCTCTGTCGTCCCCTTCTCCTCCTGCCTTTAATCTTTCCCAGCATCAGGGTCTTTTCCAGTGAGTCAGTTCTTCGCATCAGGTGGCCAGAGTATTGGAGCTTCACTTCAGCCTCAGTCCTGCCAATGAATATTCAGGACTGATTTCCTTTAGGATTGACTGGTTTGATCTTGCAGTCCAAGGGACCCTCAAGAGTCTTCTCCAACACCACAGTTCAAAAGCATCAATTTTTTGGCGCTCAGCTTTCTTTATAGTTCGACTCTCACTTCCATACATGACTACTGGAAAAACCGTATCTTTGACTAGATGGACCTTTGTTGGCAAAGTAATGTCTCTGCTTTTTAATATGCTGTCTAGGTTGGTCATAGCTTTTCTTCCAAGGAGCAAACGTCTTTTAATTTCATGGCTGCAGTCACCATCTGCAGTGATTTTAAAGCCCCGCTCCCCCCGCCCCCCAAATGAAGTCTGTCACTGTTTCCACTGTTTCCCCATCTATTTGCCATGAAGTGATGGGACTGGATGCCATGATCTTAGTTTCCTGAATGTTGACTTTTAAGCCAACTTCTTCAATGTAGTCTTTCACTTTCACCAAGAAGCTCTGTAGTTCTTCTTACGGTGACAATATACAGCCTTGACATACTCCTTTCCCAATATTACCTAGGAACCTGGAATGTTAGGTCCATGAAAGACTAGAGATCTCTTCAGGAAAATTAGAGATACCAAGGGAACATTTCATGCAAAGATGGGCACAACAGAAATGGTATGGATCTAACAGAAGCAGAAGATATTAAGAAGAGGTGGCAAGAATACACAGAAGAACTGTACAAAAAGGTCTTAATGACTGGGATGATCATGGTGGTGTAATCACTTGCCTACAGGCAGACATGCTGGAGTCTGAAGTCAAGTGGGCCTTAGGAAGCATCGTTATGAACAAAGCTAGTGGAGTTGATGGAATTCCAGCTGAGTTATTCCAAATCTTAAAAGATGATGCTGTTAAGTGCTGCACTCAATATGCCAGCAAATTTGGAAAACTCAGCAGTGGCCACAGGACTGGAAAAGGTCTGTTTTCATTCCAATCCCCAAAATGGGCAATGCCAAAGAACGTTCAAACTATGGGACTGAACTCCTTAATATCTCTATACATATTACTATAAATATGTCTATACATCTAGATACAAAAATCTGTAGACATATAATTAGGAAGGTCTCTATACATATAACAATCTATGTACATATAATTATAAATATCTATGTACATATTGATATGTTAACTGCTTCAAGACCTTAAGCCATCATTCATATGGTGGAGACCTGCTTACACAGTGAATAATGCAAGCAACAATCTTATTAAATAGACAAAACACGTCATACTGCTAGAGCATAATAAGATTATACTACAACAGAGAGAGATAGAAAGCATAAACAGTTTTAAATCAAAGAGAACACATCAAAGCAATGATTAGTATAATTACTTGAAATCTGGTCACAATAAACCATCCAGTCCACAGGGGAGCCAGCTGAAGAAGTTAAATTCTGGAAGATTCAGTTAAAGAGGAAAAGATAAATGTTTTATCTTTGTTTACAAAGGTATACTTTATCAACGCATTGATACATACTTGTTGATACCTTGTATCAACCTACACATACTCCTTTGAACTCATGTAGCCTCTTTCATCTTCAGTCATTCCAAACATGAACCTCCAATCTGTTGCAACTTTGTCTGGTCATTTTTCTCAATTTTATAACAGAAGGATAGAAACTAAATGTATTTATACAGACCAGTAAAAGATACTAGGATGTCTTAGTCTAATAGGTTTCTTTGGGGGTGGGGCTTAGAAATCATTTAAAATCTCAAGTATTCTTCCTCCTCCATCATTTTCAGATTCCTTTGAGATGCAAAAAGCTTTGGAAGCAGTGTTTAATATAATCTGAACTTGCCAGGTATTTCTCATTCTGTGTAAATGCAGATCTGAGAGGTAGAATTCGATGGGTACAAAAAGAAAAAAATCTTGAATGTAGGGACATTAGTAGAAATTGGGAAAGGCATGTGACCAGAGAGCAATCACAGTGGATCAATCCACCTCCATCACAAATGTGAACAAGCTTATCTTGATAATAACATTCACAACGGAGGAGTTAAAGTGTTACCGTGAAAAATTTCATACAAAAAGGATAGAGGAAAAGTTTTCATGGTAGAATACACCTTTCAAAGAGCCTGTAAATTCCAGATAAACGTTTCATTATTTGAAATTTAGAGTTTATTACTTAGAAGTTTTACCGACTGTTCAAAGAAATGTAGATCACCTTCTGATTCACAAATTTGATTCACACTCAACAGGACTTAGCTACAATCATTGTAGCTTATCCAAAAAATATTGAGCTACAGATCTGACAAGAAACATTCACTCTCACATGGAATACCACAATTGTCTTCACATATTGCCTACTATAGTCAGACCCTTAGTTCACAGTCCATGTAAACTCATACTGTGGTAATTGATTCAAATCTGAAACCAAGCTTTATTGGAAGGAGGTGGTTTGCCTACAGCAGTGTAGAAGGTTTGCCTTTTCTCCAGGCATTTTCTCCAGCATTTGTTGTCACCAATGCTCAACAGGAATGTAGTAGGCATTCCAATTTATTTGTAAAAAT